>NW_008705566.1:1921577-2052153 GCF_000186865.1 Aureococcus anophagefferens | reverse complement strand
GGACGACACGCTGAGGCTCAGGACCGCGGCGCGCGCGCGGTGCACGGACAGCGGCGCGCCGCTCGCCGCGTCGAAGATGGCGACGGCGCCCGCCGCGGCGCCGAGCTCGCCGCCGACGACGAGGCGCACCTGGGGCGCCGCGGGCGCGCCGCCGGCGGCGCCGCCCGCGGGCGGCGCGTGGCAGAACGCGACGGCGAGCGCCGCGAGCCACGACTGGCCGCCCTGGGCCGCGTCGTCGAGCTGGCGGTCGCAGACGACGGAGCCCGTGCCGAGCTCCGACATCTCCGCGAGGACGACGCGCGCGCCGCCGCAGACGGCGACGTAGTGGCGGTCGAGCGCCGCCGCGACGGTCGTCGCGACGCACTTGGCCTCGGACCCGCAGTCGAGGCGGAGCTCGCGGACGACGGCGTGGGCGTCGTCGGGCGCCTCGTCCTCGATCCGCGCCTGCGCCGGCGTCGGCGACTCGCGGTAGAGCGGGTTCGCCGTCGCGAGGTTGAGGTCCACGACGGCCGCGACGGACGCGCGGGCCACCACGAGCTTGTCGCCGAGGTGGTTCCAGCAGACGCCGACGCACGCCGTCGGCGTCGTCGGCGGCCGCGGCGGCACGGGCCGGTCCGGCGACACGCCCGCGAAGGGCGCGCGGTGGTTGTAGAGGTCCGCGAAGCCCCGGAGCCGCACGCGCTGGAGGCTGTCGCCGTTGTGGCCGTCGATGACCTCGACGATGCCGTCCACTCTTGAGATCGCGAGGCGCCGCCCGTTGTCGTCGGGGCTGTACGCGAGGCTCAGCACGCGCGCCTCGCGGTGCGTCGCGAAGGTCCGCGTGCCCGTCGCCGCGTCGCAGGAGCACACGAAGCCCTGCTGGCTCGCGCGGCCGCCGGGCGCCGACGCCGCGCCGGCCGCGGCGACGCGGTAGCCGTCGCCGGCCCAGGACACGCACTCCACGGCGCAGCCCTGGGTCCCGTCGACCTCGCAGACGAAGGCGCTGTTCGTCTGCACGACGGCGGCGCCGTTCGCGCCGACGCGCGCGAGGCAGATGAGCTTCCCGTCCGGCGAGAGCGCCACGGAGAGCGCGCCCTCGCACTCCACGGTGTGCAAGTTGTCCATGATTTGCGTAACGAGTTTGCGAAGCTGTGAGTCCGGCCTGGGCGGTGTGGCTCGGCGGCGGGTCACGCGGCGACGCGAGGTGGCGAAACTAGTGCGTCACGCGGCGACGCGGCGGTCGTCGTTGTGCGACCGAGTCTGACGGCGACCGCGGCGAGCGGCTTGGGCGCGGCGGCTCGGCGCGCGGGCCCTCACCTCGTCCGCGAGGGGGCTCAAACTCTAGCTAGCCTAAGTGCACCAACTCGACGTATCCGCCAGGAGCAGCATATTGTTAGCGCTTCTGCTGCAGCGGTGTGTTGGGCCGCGGCGCGGTCCTGTCGTCTCGCGGGGTCCGGGTCGGTATCTCGGTCGGGCGGCGTTCGTGCGCGGCGGCTTCGGGCGACCCCGCCTCCGGGCCTCTCGTTTGGCGGTGACCCTCTGAAAAGCGCGGACCACCACCATGGCGACGTCCCTGCTGCCCAAGGGGAGCGTCAAGCCCCAGCGGGCGGGCGACAGTATCCGCGGCAAGACCGTGAGCATGGTGGAGAATCACCTGAACAAGCAGCGGTCCGCCTACGACCAGTGGATCGCGGAGCTGTGCCGCGACGCCGAGGAGAGCGCGATGGAGCGCGACCGGCTCAAGGCCAAGCTCGCGGCGCTGCGCGAGGACCACAAGCGCAAGGTCATCATGAAGATCGTCGGGCGTCTGGGGAACATGCAGTACTACTGCGCCTGGAGCACGTGGTACAACGTCACCGTGAAGATGCACCAGCAGAAGATCGAGAAGACGATCCGCGAACTCCGGTCCGAGCTCGAGTCGACGAAGAAGAAGACGGAGGACGTCGAGGCCGAGGCCCAGCGCCGCGCCGACGAGGCGGCGAAGATGAGCCTGGGGGCGGCGTCCGAGTCGCAGCGCAAGCTCATCCTGAAGATCATGACGAAGCTCACGCAGGGTTTGGCGCGCCTCGGCTGGAACCAGTGGGCGAAGCAGGCCTTCGGCCACAAGATGCAGCAGCAGAAGATGAAGAAGATCATCAAGCGGCTCTACAACGCCCAGCTCAACAAGGGCTTCATCGCCTGGAAGACGATCACGCAGAAGTGGAACCTCTTCGCGAAGCTCGAGCTCAAGGAGCGGCTCATCAAGGAGCTCGCGGACCTGGAGCAGCGGGCCAAGGACTACAAGGTCGACGCGGAGAAGCGCCAGGAGGACGCCGCGGCCGCCGCCATGGCGCGGGCCACGGGCGCCCAGAAGGACCTGCTCATCAAGATCATGTCCAAGATGTGCGGCAACTACATGATGATGGGCTGGTCCGTCTGGAAGCTCCAGGCCGTGACCTTCAAGCACAACCAGCAGCTCCTCACGAAGATCATGATGCGCCTCGTGAGAATCAAGGAGCACAACGCCTTCAAGTACTGGCACATCGTCGCGTTCAAGATCATCGCGGACAAGCACAAGCTCCGCGAGGCGCTCCTCGAGAGCCAGCGCGACAACCTCGCGGCGACGCTCATGGAGCGCGCGGAGGAGCTCAAGAAGCTCCAGCAGGAGGCCGTCCAGCTCCTCCAGATGTCGCAGCAGAACGCCGCGGCGACGGCGTCCGTCATGGCCTGCAGCGACAAGTTCGCGGACCAGCTCCACCTCATCCTCGACCCCAAGGCCCTCGACAAGAAGGACGCGCCGTCCTACGAGGCCATGCTCCACGCCATGGGCGAGGGCGGCGCGCCGCCGCCGGACTCCGCGCAGCCGCCGTCGGCCTGGGGCGCCGCGCCCGCGGCCGAGAACCCCTACGCGCCGCGGGCGAACACGGCGCCGGCCGTCAACCCCTACGCGCAGCCGCCGCCGGCGAACCCCAACGGCATCCCCCAGATGCCGCCGGGCCTCGCGCCGCTCGCGCCGACGCCGCCCTACGGCGCGTACGGCGCCGCGCCCATGACGCCGTCCCTCGCGCCCCCCGTGGGCAGCCCGACGTCGCCGCCGGGCCTCGAGGGCTTCCAGGTCCTGCCCCCCGGCGAGTACTACTTCCGACCGACGACGGCCTCGAACTGAGGCCCCGGACGCGCGGCCCGCGCCGCGCGTTCGCGCGGAAGTCCGGGCTCCGCGCGCCGAGTCCACCAAGAAGCGCCCCCACGACCCCCCCATTCGACCCCCCTCTAAAGAACCGATTCAAGTGAACTGCGCCAGGGGGGGGCGGTGGTGCCCGGCAGGTTGGATCGGGGACGGCCCGAGAGCGGCACCATCGACGTTGAACATAACCTTGACGTTCGATCCGCGCAAGACCTTGAGCATGGCTGTGCCAGGATCGACCCGTTCTCGCAGCGCGTTGCTGCTCGTGCTCGCATCGTCGGCGCACGCCTTGGCGCTCAGCCCTGCGCAGTTGCAGCAGACGCCGCAGCTCTGCAGCCGCCGCGCGTCCCTCAGCCCCGCGCCGCCGCAGCAGCCGCAGCAATCGCAGCAGCGCTGCAGCCGCCGCGCGTCCTTCCTGCTGCCCGTCGTCGCGCTGCCGCTGGCGGCCTTCGCCGAGGGCGAGGAGGGCCGCTTGCTCGGCGAGGGCGCGGTCAGCGACGCCCCGGCGCCCTTCACGCAGCCGTTGCCGGAGCGCGCGAAGCGCGGCGTCTTCTCCTGCTTCGACAAGCGCGACGACGGCAAGTTCGTCGACGTCTGCAAGGAGCAGCGCATCGAGGAGGCGAAGAACGCGCCGCCCGTCGTGCGCAACGTCGAGCGCGACGTGGACATGGACAGCATCCGCGCGGTCCAGGCGGAGATCCGGTCGCGGCCGCGGCAGATCAAGAACCGCGAGACGCCCGACTGGCTCAAGGGGACGCGCGACACGACGAACGACGCGCGGCCGCGCTTCGACGGGTCCTGAGGCGCGTCGCCCCGCCGGGGGCTCGAAGTTAGAGACTCACTTAGGTGCAACGCCGCGGCGCAGGGGCGCGCGATCGGGCGGGTGCCGCGGCGGCGCTCGCGGCC
Source organism: Aureococcus anophagefferens (assembly GCF_000186865.1). NCBI lineage: Eukaryota > Pelagophyceae > Pelagomonadales > Pelagomonadaceae > Aureococcus > Aureococcus anophagefferens. The sequence continues at coordinate 2,048,105 of NW_008705566.1, read as the reverse complement.
GCCGCGGGGCCCGGCCGGGGCGGGCGCTGCTCTACCTGGACGCGACTGGGTCGGGCACGGGGGCCTCCTCCTCGGCGAGCTCCTGGACGGCGTTTTTGGGCTGGTCGATCTCGGACGGCGGCACGACCTGGACGAACTGCGTGTGGTCGAAGTCCTCGAGGAGCTCCTCGGCCCACTTGGAGCCCGTCGCCTCGAGGTGGTCCTCGATGAGGCCCCTGAGGCTGAGGGCCGCGGGGGACGCGGCGTCGACGATCCTCCGGCCCTTGACGTTGCCGCTGTTGAGCCGCGCGGCGACCTCGTCGTCGCCGTCGGGCGCGTAGAGGTACGCGACGCCGCCGGTCATGCCCGAGCCGATGTTGATGCCCGTCGGGCCGAGGACGACGACGATGCCGTTGGTCATGTACTCGCAGCAGTGGTCGCCGGCGCCCTCGATGACGGCCTGGACGCCCGAGTTGCGCACGCCGAAGCGGTCGCCGGACTGGCCGTTCGCGAAGAAGCGGCCCGACGTCGCGCCGTAGAGGCACGTGTTGCCGATGATGACCGAGTCCTTGGCGACGAAGTCGCCGTTGGCCACGGCCTCCTTCGGCGGGAAGATGGACACGTGGGCGCCGCTGAGGCCCTTGCCGACGTAGTCGTTCGCGTCGCCCTCGAGCGTGACGCGCATCTCCGAGACCGCGAACGCCGCGAACGACTGGCCCGCGGAGCCCCGGTAGTTGACCTCGACGGGCTGCACGGACCCGAGGGCCCGCCGGCGCCGGGCGATGTCGCCGGCGAGGCGCGTGCCGATGGCGCGGTCCGTGTTGAGGATCGCGTAGGGCTCGGACGACGGGCCGTCCTCGCCGAGGTACTGGTCGTCGAAGTGGCCGTCCGCGTTCGGGCCGAAGCTGTAGATGAGGGGCCGCGCCGGCGGCGGCTTGTACGGCGCCACGAAGGCCTCGCCGCCCAGGGGGCCGAACTCGATGGGCTTGAGCACCGTCGATTTCACGTCGAAGCGGTTCGTCTTCGGCAGCAACGCGTGCATCGCGGCCTCGTCGAGCGACTCCAACAAATCCGCGCGGCCGATGGCCGCGAGGAGCGAGTCGAGGCCCAGGGACCGCAGGATGTCCGCCGTCTCGTCGGCGACGCACTCGAAGTAGCGCGTGATGTCCTCGGGCTCGCCGCGGACGCGCTCCCTCAACTTCGACTTTTGCGTCGCGACGCCGACGGGGCAGTTGTTCGTGTGGCAGACGCGGGCCATGACGCAGCCCGCGGCGACCATGGCCACGGTGCCGAAGCCGAACTCCTCGGCGCCGAGGAGCGCGAGCTTGACGACGTCCAAACCCGTGCGGACGCCGCCGTCGGCCCGGACCGTGACGCCGTCGCGGAGGCCGTTCTCGACGAGCGTGTTGTGCACCTCGGCGAGCCCGAGCTCCAGGGGGCCGCCGGCGTGCTTGATGGACGAGATGGCCGCGGCGCCGGAGCCGCCGTCGTGGCCGCTGACCTGGATGACGTCCGCGCCGGCCTTGGCGACGCCGCACGCGACGGTGCCGATGCCGATGATGGACACGAGCTTGACGGAGATGCGCGCCGTCGGGTTGATGGCCTTGAGGTCGAAGATGAGCTGCGTCAGGTCCTCGATGGAGTAGATGTCGTGGTGCGGCGGCGGCGAGATGAGCGTGACGCCCTCGGTCGCCGCGCGGATGGACGCGATGTACGCGTCGACCTTGCCGCCGGGGAGCTGGCCGCCCTCGCCGGGCTTGGCGCCCTGGGCGACCTTGATCTCGATCTGGGACGCCGTGGCGAGGTAGGACGCCGTGACGCCGAAGCGGCCCGACGCGACCTGGCGGATGCGACTCACGGCCGTGTCGTCGGCGCGGATCGACTTGCCCTTGAGGTGCTTCCACGTCGTGTCGCGGTTGTCGCCGACCTTGTCGTTGCGGACGCTGTCCTCGCCGCCCTCGCCGGAGTTGGACGCGGCGCCGAGGCGGTTCATGGCCATGGCGAGCGACTCGTGCGTCTCGCGCGAGAGCGCGCCTGGGCAGGAAAAGAGTGCGAAATTCCCAACTTCAAAGGGTCCTATCTCGGCCGTTTTCCACTCGTTTCGGCTATTTTTTGGACGAGCGATCATCTCTCGGAGCGCTCTCGACACCTGGATGCTTTTTCCGAAACGCGCGCGCGCGGAACACTCACGTTGAAGCGACGTTGAATCACTCTTTTCCTGCCCTGGAGCGCGCCGAGCGACATGCCGCCCGTGACGAAGCGCGTGAAGATGGACTCGCGGGGGATGGCCGCCGTCGACGGCTCGGCGGCGTACTTGAGCGTCATGAGGTCGCGGAGCCCGAAGGGCGAGTCCTCGCGGAGCGCGGCCGCGAACGCGTCGTACTTGATTTTCCGCTCGGCCGCGTCGTCCTCGCGGACGGCCGCGTGGAGCAGCTTGGCGACCTTGGGCGAGTTGGCGTGCTCCTCGCCGCCGCGGCCCTTCTGCAACGCGTTGATGAACCCGAAGTTCGCGAGCTTGAACACCGGCAGGTCGTCGTCGTCGATCTCGTAACTCGCCGAGTTCACCATCGACTTCACCTCCTTCTCCATCTCCTCGAAATCCAACCCACCTAACCGGCTCGCCGTGCCCTTGAAGGCCACGTCCACGACCTCCGGATGCAACCCGACGCACTCGAAGATCTGGGCGCCGTGGTAGGACGACAGCGCCGAGATGCCGATCTTCGACATGATCTTCAAGACGCCCGTCTTGAGCGCCGCGCGCGCGTTCGCGACGCCCTCGGCGGGCGTCACGCCGTCGATCTTGGGCTTCTTGCCCTCCTTGGGCGGCGTCGTGAGCTGGGCCGCCACGCGGAAGAGCATGTAGGGGTGCACGGCCGACGCGCCGTAGCCGCATAAGGTCGCCACGTGGTGCGTCGACCAGACCTGCGCCGTCTCCACGAGGATCGAGCCCTTCAACCGCAAACCCGCGCCGATGAGGGCGTGGTGCGTCGCGCCCGTCATCACCAGCGGCGGCACGTAGAGGCGTTTGGAAGAGTCGAGGCCCTCGCCGAAGGATTTGTCGCTGAGGATCACGAGGCGCGCGCCGCCGGCGACGGCGTCGATGGCTTCTTGTGAAATTCTCGCCACGGCCTCCTTCAAGGTCTCCTGCGACGGGTCGTAGGTCGTGTCCAGCGTCTCCGCGAGCAGCTCCGTCTTGAGCACGTCGACCTCGCCCGCGTGGACGACGGGCGAGTCCATGCGAACCAGCAAATTCGAGCCGTCGTCCGTGCCCAGCGCCACGTCGACGCAGTTGGGCCGCTCGCCCATCCAGGTCTCCGTCGTCATGACGTGCTTCTCGCGGATGGGGTCGATGGGCGGGTTCGTCACCTGCGCGTGGCGCTGCTTGAAGTAGTCGTACGCCGGGTGCGCGAACGTCGACATCGCCGCCAGGGGCGCGTCCGCGCCCATGCAGTGCGTCGCCTCGCCGCCCGTCTTCACCATGGCCGTGACCTGCATGTCCACGTCCTCGGACCCCCACCCAAAGGCCGCCTGCGTGCGCAGGTCCCGGTCGCCGGGCACCGCGTACGCGGGCGCGTCCATGTCGTCGAGGCGGAAGCGGCGCTGGCGGTCGAGCGCCTCCTGCCACTTGGGGTTCGACGCGATGCGCGCCTTGACGGCCTTGTCGTCGTAGTAGCCGCCGTCGTTGGCGACCAAATCGATGAGGCAGGACATGCCCGGGCCCAAACGCTTCCGCTCGAGGATCTCGCTGTCCGGCGGCATGCCGGGGAAGAGCGCGTACGAGCCACTCTCGGACCCGAGGCACACGAGGCCGTCGCGGTAGCGCGTGATGCGCGCCGGGCGCAGGCCGTTGCGGTCCAGGCGCGCGCCGATGACGTTGCCGTCGGAGAAGCAGACCGACGCGGGGCCGTCCCACGGCTCCTGGAGCGGCGCGTGCAGGTCGAAGAAGACCTTCTCGTTCTCCGCGGGGATGGCCGGCGGCATCATCATGAGCAGCGACTCGTCGACCGTGCGGCCCGCGCGCGTGTAGAGCTCGAGGGACGCGTCCAAATTCGCCGAGTCGGATTTCGACGCGTCGACGACGGGGCCGAGGCTCTCGGGGTCGACGTACTCGCACGCGCGGTCCGGGTCCTCGGAGGAGCAGCCCGCGGCGATGGCGCCGAGGTCGCCGCCGGCGGCCTCGGCGCGGGAGACCATCCAGTTGACGTTGCCGCGGACCGTGTTGATCTCGCCGTTGTGCGCGATCAAGCGGAACGGCTGCGCGAGCGACCACCGGGGCATCGTGTTCGTCGAGAAGCGCCGGTGGTAGATGGCGAACTGGGACACGTAGTCCTCGGACTGGAGGTCCGGGTAGAAGAGCTTGAGGGAGGCGGCGTTGACCATGCCCTTGTAGATCGTGGTTTTGGAGGAGCACGACGCGACGTAGAGCTCCTCGTCGCGGTCCCAGGCGCCGCGGAGGCTGCGGCGGTAGAGGTAGAGCGCGCGCTCGAAGTTGCGCTCCGTGCGCGTCGGCGTGTCCGCGGACGTGCGGAGGAAGACGTGCGCGAAGTCCGGGCGGCCGAGCTCCGCGGCGACGCCGCAGACCGACGCGTCCACCGGCGTGTCGCGCCACGCGACGACTTCGAACCCCGTGGCCTCGGCGGCCTCGAGGACGACCTCCTTGGCGCGCGCCGCGGCCTCGGGGTCCCGCGGCACGAAGAGCGTCATGCAGCCCATGCGCTCGCCGGGGTGCGCCGCGCGCCGCTCCTTTAAGCGCGGCGTGTCCGCCTCGTAGACCTCCCAGGGGATCTGCGTCATGATGCCCGAGCCGTCGCCGGAGATGCCGTCGGCGGAGCACCCGCCGCGGTGCTCGTTGGCGCAGAGGCAGTTCGTCGCCGCCTCCATGACGCGGCGGCTCGGCCCGCCCTTGCTCTCGGCGATGAACCCGACGCCGCACGCGTCGCGCTCCGTGTCGAGGGCGCGCTCGACGGACGTCATGTCGTACTTCCACGCGGCGAGCTGGGAGGCCTTGCCCGGCCGGGCGACGTGTAAGCGCGGCGCGACGAGGGCGCCCGCCGACGCGGCGAGGGCCAACAGCGCGGCGGCGTGGTTGAACGGAGCCATCGCCGTCGCGCGCGCGCGGTGCGTCTTCTTTTTTGGTCTCGAGCGGCTATGCGTGAGCCGCACGTATCACGCGAGGGCACGCTGCGTTACCGTCGGAACGAACGGCGGCGCGTGGCCGTCAGCTCAAGCTCTGTTGCCGCGACGAAGCTCGGGCGCGATCGTGACGGCGGTGGTTATGCCGGCCTGGTGGCGCTGTTGCACATTATCGCCGGGGCAAAAAGCCCTTCGAGGCGTCCTTAGCTCCGCCTCGTCTATCACCGCTCCGCATCCCTGCATACTGGTATTTACGCCCCCCCCAGGCAGGATAGCGGTGGCCCACCTCCGCACGGGGGACGCACCAGGCTTTGCTGCCAGCGTCGCGAGTCCGCGGCGGCCTGAGAAAGTGAAGGCCTCCCCACAACTCAAACGAAACGCGCCAGGAAGTCCCCCAATTAGGCTGCGCGACGCGCTGGGCGCGCCGCGCCGCGCCGCACCCGGGCCGACCTCGCTAGGCCTCCGCGGCCTCGGCGTCCGCCTGCGCCTTGTTCGCGACCCAGAGGCCGCTCTTCTCGCAGGCGTCCATGTGCTTCTTCGCCTCGTCGGGCGTCATGGCCTCGAGGGCGACCTGGAGCATGGCCATGTCCTTGGCCTCGAAGGCCTCCTGCATGGACTGCGGGAGGGTCTCGAAGACCTCGACGGGGTCGAGTCCGCCCGGGCCGACGCGCTCCTCCTTGGACAACACCTCGTAGTCGTCGTCGCCGCCGCCCTCGGCGGCCTTGGCGGCGTCCATCTCCTTGCGCTTCTCCACGGCCCGGTTCTCGATGCGGGACGCGAAGCCCGCGACGGCCTCCTCGAAGCCCTTGCGGTACTGCTCCTCGGCGATGCGCTTGAAGAAGGGCAGCACGACGTCGCGCGGGTGGCGCTGGAGCGACGTCGCCAGCTCCGTGACGTGGCTCAGGATCTGCGAGTTCCGCGCGGACAGCACCATCTTGTCGTGGTAGCCGTTCATCTCGTCCTCGAGGCACGAGAGGAGGATGTAGGACTGCGCGTGCTCGTGGAGCAGCGTGCCGCCGTGCTCGTGGATCTTGCCCTTGCACTGCTCGATGTCGCGCGTCGCGAGGTAGTCCTCGAGCACGGCCTCGTGCTCCTCCACGAAATTCGAGTACGACTCGACGGCGTCGCGCTCGGACGTCGGCCCGATCTTGCCCGACGCGCCCTTGGCGCCCGACACCATGCCGCCCACGAGGTCCGACGGGTCCGAGCCCTTGCCCGAGATGATGGTCTTGTTGTGCGTCACCGTGCCCATGTTGTCGACGTTCCACTTCTTGTTCTTCTCCATGAAGTCGATCTTGTCGACGCGCTCCTTGACGCGCGTGCGCACCTCGACGAGCTCGCCGCTCAACGCCTCCTCGTCCTCGTACTCCGCCGCCTCGCCGCCGGCCTTGATCTCCGCGAGGATCCGCAGGATCTCGGACTCGCGCTCGCCGTCGGCGCGGTTCTCCGCCTCCATCGACTTCCGGTCCGCGGCCTCCGTGTCCTCGCGCTCGACGCGGGACCGGTGCTTCATGCGGAACCACGACGCCTTGTCGATGTTCGGGTGGCAGTCCGCCTCGTCGTCGCTGATCTCGATGTTGTCCCACTTCGAATAGTCGAATGCCATCTTCGACATGATTGATTCGGCGAGTTCGGTTCCTTCGCACCGGGTGTTCTCTTGGTTGGCGGCGGCGCGGCGCGGAGGCGGCGACGCGGGAGCGGACGGGGCGGCGAGCGCGAGCAGAGACGCGCGTCGAAGCACCTGGGCGCCGCTGTGGCTTAGCGAATCGAGGGCGGGCGCGCGGCTCTCGGCGTCCGGCTGTGGCAAGACTGCTCCTTGCCTGCTCTTTGCCGCCGCGCGCCTGCGACATGGACGCGCACCTGGCGCGCAAGCGCCCGGCCGGCGACGCGCCGCAGCCGGCGCCGAAGAGGGTGGAGCTCCTGGCCTTTAGCAAGGCCTCGGCGTACTACGGGTCGCGCAAGGGCTATGTGTTCAAAATGGGCGACGAGGGCTTGGGCTACTACTTGGACGACAAGCAGCTCGCGAAGGAGCGCGCCCTCGAGGGCCTCGAGGGCCCGGGCATCCCGCAGACCGCGCCCGTCGCCGCGGCGGACAGCGACGACGAGCGCGACGCCGCGCCGGCCGCGCCGAGCCGCGCGGCGATCATCGCCGCCGCGGACCTGCCGAGCCCCGCGGCGAGGCCCGCGGCGGCCTTCGACCCCTACGCGGACCTGCCGCCGCCCGCGGCCAAGGCGCCGCCGAAGCCCAAGGCGGCCGCCGCGGCCGCGCCCGCGGCGGCCGGCGACCGCGGGCCCGTCAAGGTCTTCGCGCCGGGCCTCTTCAAGCTCGAGAAGGTGCACTGCCTCCACGTCGTCCGCAAGCACCGCGACTCGCGCAACCCGACGTCCTGGCGCAACCCGGCGAAGCGCGTGACGCGGAGCGTCGACGACGCGACGGACGAGCTGCGGATCGCGCGGTCGAAGCTCCTCGCCGCGCCGTCCTACCGCCGCGAGGACCTCTTCAAGGAGCTCGCCAAGGCCCAGTCGGACTGCGGCTCGGCGAAGAAGGGCGGCGACCTCGGCTTCTTCCGCCGCGGCAAGATGAGCCCGCCCTTCGAGGTCGCCGCGTTCAACCTCGACGTCGGCGAGCTCTCGAAGACCGTCGCGTCGTCGTCGGGCGTCCACCTCATCTACCGCGTGGCGTAACGTGGCGTTTTATACTCGGGGTCGTCGTCGGAGGCGTGCGAGGTATTGTGTCGACGAGCGCCGCGGATCCCCGGCCAGCGACTCGCGGATTTGAGCTGATGGGCTCGACTGCAGTAGTGCCCTCCTCTGTCTCTCCCTGAGCCAGCAGAGAGCGTACGTCGACCACGCAGCGTTGCGCGCAACCGCGCACGGGAGACGCGCTTGAAGCGCTCGCGAAACCTCGTCTCGGGAGCGCAACCGCACGCGCCGCGCGGTGCGCCAACGCCACTTGTGTAAGCGATGGCCGAGGTGACGGAGCAGGAGACGAACAACCAGGTCGTCGAGCGGTTCTGCCGGTTCCTGCTCGACTTTAGCCCCGGTGCGAGCCCCGAGGACGCCGACGACGACGGCGGCGGGTGCGGCGGCGGCAAGCGGCCGTACGCGTCGCAGCTCGAGGGCATGGTCGCGGCCGAGGAGGGCGCGACGGTGCGCGTGGACTTCGCGGAGCTCGAGCAGCACGACAGCGAGCTCGCCCTCGCCATCGAGTCCGAGTTCTACCGCTTCGAGGTCTGCGCGCGCGCGGGCGCGAAGCGCGCGTACCGCGAGGTCTACGAGCGGTCCGTCGGCGCGGCGCGCGACGGGCCCGCGGGCGGCGACCCCCTCGACGCGAAGAATCTGTTCGTCTGCTTCCGGAACCTGCACCGCGACGCGGCGAAGCTGCGGGACCTGCGGAGCGACAAGGTCGGGTCGCTCGTGCGGTGCCGCGGCGTCGTCACGCGGACGAGCGACGTGCGGCCGGAGCTGCTCGCGGGCTCCTTCCTCTGCCTCAAGTGCGGCCTCCAGGCCGACGACGTCGAGCAGCAGCTCCGCTACACGACGCCGACGATCTGCCGCAACCCGCAGTGCAACAACGCGTCCGCCGCCGCGTGGCAGCTCCAGATGGAGCGGAGCCGCTTCGCGGACTGGCAGCGCGTGCGGCTCCAGGAGGCGCCCGACGAGATCCCCGCCGGGTCCTTACCCCGGTCCATGGACGTGCTCGTGCGCGACGAGATGGTCGAGCAGGTCAAGGCCGGCGACAAGATCGTCGCGACGGGGTGCCTCGCGGTCATGCCCGACACGGGCGGCCTCGCGCGCGCGGGCGAGGCCACGGTGAGTAGCCGCACGGGCCAGGACGGCATGGCCCAGGGCGTGACGGGCACGAAGCAGGCCGGCTCCCGCGAGATGACCTACCGGCTGCTCTTCATGGGCAGCTCCATCGAGCGGTCCGACGACGTCGGCGGCGACGCGGCGCTGCGCGAGGACGAGGAGGACGAGGCGCTGCGCGCGCTGGAGACGGCGGGGGGCGTCACGGACGACCCGGACCGCATCATGACGCCCCGCGACGCCCGGGACCAGGTCGTCGCGCGGCGCATGCGCCAGCACCCGCGCGTCTACGACGCCTTGGCCGAGTCCGTCGCGCCCGCGGTCTACGGCCACAAGGACATCAAGCACGGCGTGCTGCTTCAATTGGTCGGCGGCGTCCACAAGCGCACGCACGAGGGCATCAAGCTCCGCGGCGACGTCAACGTCTGCATCAGGGCAGCAAAAGAGAGCGAAATTCCCAACTTCAAAGGCTCCGATCTCGGCCGTTTTCCACTCGTTTCGGCTGATTTTTGGACGAGCGATCATCTCTCGGAGCGGTCTCGACGCGTGGGCGCTTTTCTCGTGACGCGCACGCGCGGAACACTCAAGTTGAAGCGACGTTGAATCACCCTTTTGCTGCCCAGGTCTGTATCGTCGGCGACCCGTCGACGGCGAAGTCGCAGTTCCTGAAATACGTGCACTCGTTCCTCTCGCGGTCCGTCTACACGTCCGGTAAAGCGGCGTCCGCGGCGGGCCTGACGGCGTCCATCGCCCGCGACGGCGAGACGGGCGAGTTCTGCGTCGAGGCGGGCGCGCTCATGCTCGCGGACAACGGCGTCTGCTGCATCGACGAGTTCGACAAGATGGACAGCGCGGACCAGGTCGCCATCCACGAGGCCATGGAGCAGCAGACCATCTCCATCACCAAGGCGGGCATCCAGGCGAACCTGAACGCGCGGACGTCGATCCTCGCGGCCGCGAACCCGAAGCACGGCCGCTACGACAAGTCGAAGACGCTGAAGGCGAACGTCGACATGACCGCGCCCATCATGAGCCGCTTCGACCTCTTCTTCATCGTCGTCGACGACTGCGACGAGCTCACGGACCGGGCCGTCGCGACGCACATCGTCGACGTGCACCGCGGCGAGCGGAAAGCCTTGGACGCGCCGTTCACGCTCGACGAGCTCCGGGCCTACGTCCGCGTGGCCAAGAAGCTCACGCCGGAGATCGGCGACGCGGCGCACACGACCCTCGTCAAGTGCTACCGCCAGCTGCGGCAGAACGACTGCGTCGGCCGCAACAAGACCGCGTACCGCGTCACCGTGCGCCAGCTCGAGTCGCTCGTCCGGCTCTCCGAGGCGCACGCGCGCATCCGCATGAGCGACACGGTGGAGCCCGACGACGTCAGGGAGGCCTTCCGCCTGCTCAAGAAGTCGATCATCAGCGTCGAGTCCGAGGCCGTCGTCCTCGACGATTTGGACGACGACGACGACGTCTTCGCGGCGGCGAACGTCGACCTCGCCGGCGACGAGCACGTCGCCGCGAACGGCGACGACGCGCACGGCGACGCGCCGCCGTCGGCGGCGAAGCGGCCGCGGGAGGGCGACGAGGGCGACGCGGGCGACGAGCCGCCGGCGAAGCGGCCCGCGGGCGACGGCGACGGCGGCGACGGCGGCGGCGACGACGCGCCCGCGGCGGCGCCCGCGGCGGACGCGGCCAAGCCCAAGACCAAGATCAAGCTCTCCTACGAGGACTACCAGCGCTACCGGCTCCTCATCACGACGCACCTGCGGTCGCGCGCGACGCTCGACGACGTCCCGGGCCTCCCGCGGTCCGCGATCCTCGACTGGTACCTCCGCGTCCACGCGGACGAGGTCGGCGACGAGGTCGCCGCGCACACGAAGCTCCTCAAGCAGATCCTCAAGCGCCTCCAGAAGGACGAGCTCGTCATCGTCGTCGCGCACGAGGACGGCGAGCCCGTCCTCGCGGTCCACCCGAACGTCGACGTCGACGAGAGCATGTCCTAGGCCCGGCGCGTCGCTCTCGTCCGTTAAAAGAAGCAAGCCGGGGCGCCACCTCCTAGGCGGCGACGAAGCCCGTCGGCACGTCGCGCCCCGCGGCGAGCGGCTGGCCCTCGCAGAGGACCTCGCCGTCGACGTCGAGCGCGCACACGTGGTCCATGCCGACGGAGACCTGCTCGAAGGTCCGGCCGGCGAACTTGGGCTTCTCCGCCGTCTCGAAGACGTGGCTCGACACGCCCCAGCAGTCGATGGCGCTGCCCGGGTCGCGGATCGCGCACGTCGTCTTGTAGCCCGTCGCGACCTGCACGAACGGACCCGCGACGAAGCGCGGCGCCGCGCCCTTGTTGTCGTGGCCCCAGCAGACGAGGTCCCGGTCGCCGAGCGTGAGGCCGCAGGCCTGGGCCGACGACGTCGAGCACTCGAGCTGCTCGAAGCGGACGTCGCTCGGCGGCGACGCCTGGCCCTTGTCGTCGCCGCCCCAGCACCTAGAGAGAAACACCGTTCGTTTTTTGGTTTCGTCGCGCGGGGCGCCGGCGCCAGCACTCGACGAAGCCCGAGGGCCGCAGGCCGCAGGTGAAGTCGTAGCCCGCGCCGATCTGCACGAACTTGCCGCGCGGCGGGAACACCGCGCCGAGCGCGCGGTAGTCCTCGCCCCAGCACCGCGCGTCGCCGTCCTTCGTCAGGCCGCAGCTGTGGAACTGGCCCGCGCTCACCTGGCTGAAGAGGCCCTCGGGGCTGTGGGCCGTCTCCTTCTCCTGGCCCCAGCAGAAGATCTTCTCGCCGAGCGTGAGGCCGCAGCTGTGGAAGTGGCCGCTGCTGAGCTGGACCATGGGCGTGCTCGGGCTCCGGCTCACCTGGCCCATGGCGTCGAAGCCCCAGCAGTGGGCGATGCCCCCGAAGTCGCCGTCGGAGGCGCGCAGGGCGCAGGTGTGGAAGTGGCCCGCGGACACCGTCGACCCCGCGGGGTCCTTGTGAAAGCCCGCCGGCGGCGCCTCGAAGCTGGTGACCGTGGGGTGCGGGTCGTCGTCGAAGGCGCGCTCGCCGTCGTCGCCCTGGCACACGGCGACCAGCGCGAGGGCCAGGGCTGCCCGCAGAGTGGCGGCCATCACCATCGGACCGCGCTTGGGTGCAATGTGGTGAGCAAGGTCGAAGGTGCCCCCACAGAGGTCATCAGGGTCCGACACAGCTCCCCCAAAGCACAACATGGACTTCTTCGCCGCCGCCAAGGACGCCATGAACGCGGCGAGCGAGCAGGCGAGCCAGCGCGTGGCCCAGGCCCAGGCCGGCAAGCGGCTCCTCGACGACGGCGGACCGGAGATGGAGCAGAAGATCGCCACGAAGGCCCACTGCCGGCGCACGACGAACGCCGACACCATGGCCGTGGCGACGATCAACGACATCGCGGCGCAGTACGAGGAGGCCATGCAGGAGCTCACGCGCGCGCTCGCGACGAGCGCGTGCACGCCCGAGGAGCGCTACGACTTCCAGCAGCTCCTCGGCCTCTACGAGACGCGGCTCGGCGACTACCGGCAGGCGGCCCAGGTCCTGAGCGCCATGCCGCCGCCGGCGCCCTTCATCTCCGGCGAGGAGGACGACGCCATCAAGATCCTCTGGGCGCGCGGCAAGGCGCGGACCGCGCAGGAGCGCGCGCAGGCCGTCTCCCAGCAGGCCATGGACGCGGCCCAGCGGTCCTAAGCGATGCGCTCTCGAGGGGGTTCTCCGCCGCGACGGACGCCCCGCCCCCCGGCCGGCAAGCGTCGGACTCGCCGCGCCTTAGCCCTAGCGGCGGCCCGAGCGGCGCGTCTTCATCTTGCGCTTCGCGGAGAAGCAGCGCGCGAAGACGGCGAAGGCGTCGTAGAAGTGGTCCTTGCGCGGCGGCTCGACGGCGACGGACTTGAGCAGGTCGTTGGTGATCTCGTGGGACGCGAACTTGTCCGTGATGACCGCGAGGCTCGTCGAGCACCACGCCGCGAACGACTCCGGCGGGCACACGAGCCGGAGCTTCCAGAGCACGCCGAGCAGCGACCCGCGGCCCTCGTCCTTGATGTAGGACGGCAGGTCCCCCGACAGCGCCTTGAGCAGGCCGTCCGTGAGCGCCGCGCCCGACGCCTCGACGACCAGCAACCCGTGGAGCGTCGCCGCGTGGCGCCGCGCGTCGTCGACGTCCTGCTGCGACTGGGGCGCGTCGCGGCGGCTCAGCGGCGGCTCGCAGTGGGCCACGGCCGGCGGCAGGGGCCCGCCCGCGCGCTGGAGCGACCGGATCGCCGTCGACGCGAAGCGGTCGCAGCAGTGGAGCACGCCCCGGAGCGCCTCGCGGTGCTCCACGGCCAGCCCCGCCGTCGCCGCGCGCAGCAACGCCGCGAGCAGCGGGCTCTCGAGCAGCGGCTCCGGGCAGTGGTCCAGGAAGCGGGACGCGAGGTAGAAGTACTCCTCGACGACGTCGGGGGCCGCCGCGTAGGCCTCGGGCGTGCTCAGCAACCCAAAAACCGCCGACGACAGCGACGCGAACATGTCGAAGAGCGCCGGCCGCTTCTCCGCCTCGTCGCCAAACTCCGTGATGCAGATCGACGAGCAGTAGATGAACGACGAGATCGGGTTCGACGCGAACGACTGCACGAGATGCGCGGCCATGCGGCTCAGCATGGGCGCGAAGGCCTTGCGGCAGGACCGCATCGCGTGCTTGTAGCACCGGCACAGCTTCTCGACGACGACCTGGGCAGCAAAAGGGTGCGAAATTCCCAACTTCAAAGGCTCCTATCTCGGTCGTTTTCCACTCGTTTCGGCTGATCTTTGGACGAGCGATCATCTCTCGGAACGGCATCGAAGCGTGGATGCTTTTTCCGGAACGCGCGCGCGCGGAACACTCACGTTGAAGCGATGTTGAATCACCCTTGTGCTGCCCTGACGACGACCGTCGACTCGCGGTACTTGGCGCCCAGCGCCTCGAAGACGGGCCAGAGCTTGTCGAAGAGCTCGAGGACCGGGTGGGGCCGGCTCCCCAACAGCGCCGCCGGCGGCGACGCGTAGCGCACGACGGACGTGAGGCGGTCGAGCTCGCGCGCGACGACGCGCGGCTCGCCCGCCGCGTTCGACGACGCGATCGCCGTCAAAGCGAGCGCCGGCGGGCCCGCGAGCTGCTCCGTGCCCGCGCGGACGGCCTCGTAGTCCGGCATGGCCGCGACGACGGCGCCCAGGCCTTCGAGGATCTCGAGCTCGTCCTTGAGCGGCACGCGGTTCGTCAGCGTGTCGCGGATCGTCAAAGCGCCCGCCTGCCCCAGCTCCGGCGCGCACTTGTCGCAGAGCCGCTTGAGCGCGCGCGCGGCCTGGGAGCTGTGGTCCCCCTTGGCCGGCGCCTGGGCCGGCAGGGCCGCGAGCTCGTCCAATAGGAACTGGAAGCACGACCGGAGCGCGTCGGGCCGCCGCCGGAGCCACCGCGCGTACGCGCCCACGAACACGGACCCCCGGTCGCGCGCGCGGCGCCAGTCGCGCGGCAACGCGCAGACCATGGAGCAGGCCGACGGGAGCACGAAGGCCTCGGCGTCGGGCACGAAGTCGGACAGCGCCGTCAAGGCGAACAAGCACGCCTCGACGCCGTCGCACGTCGCGTTCGCGCCCGTCGCCAGCTGCACCTCCTCCGCGACGGCCGCGAGGACCGCGTCGGCCCCGAGGAAGTAGGCCGCGTCGCCAAAGGCGTCGAAGAGGTCGCAGCGGTGGCTCGAGAAGTCGTCGCCGTCCAACCGCGGGTCCGCGGCGTCGACGTCGTGCTCTCCCCGGACGCTCAGGCGCACGCAGAGCCGCGCCAGGGACGCGTAGGCGTCGCGGAACTTGGCCACGAGGCTCGCGCGCGCCGGGTCGCCGTCGGCCAGGCGCCCGACCGCGCGCGCGAGGTGGTACCAGAACCGGAGCGGCGCCGCCGCGACCTGGGCAGCAAAAGGGTGATTCAACGTCGCTTCAACGTGAGTGTTCCGCGCGCGCGCGTTCCGGAAACAGCATCCACGCTGCGAGGCCGTCCCGAGAGATGATCGCTCGTCCAAAAATCAGCCGAAACGAGTGGAAAACGGCCGAGATAGGAGCCTTTGAAGTTGGGAATTTCGCTCTCTTTTGCTGCCCTGGCCGCGACGCGCCGCGCGGGGTACTCCGTGCACTTGATCATCACAGAAACGATGGCGAGCTGGTTGCAGTCGCGCTCGCTCGCGATCATGGGCATGTAGGCCTCGCCCATCTCGCAGAAGATGCGGCAGAGGCCCATGGCCTCGTCGTCGTCCTCGCTCGCCGTCGCCGCGGCGAAGCGCGCTTCTAGAGCCATGACGCGCGGCGCGATGGCGGCGACCAGGACGCCGTTCTCCGGCAGGCGGCAGTCGAAGCGCCGCAGCGCCTCGACGATGACGTCGCACGCGTGCTCGAAGAGCGGGCCGTGGCCCAGCGCGTCGAACGCTCCGGTGAAGAGGGCGCTCGACGCGAGGTGCTCGGCCTTGATGTCGCAGAAGGAGATCCAGGACTTGAGGCACCCGAAGACGGCGCCGTTGAGCTGCTCCGCGCCCGCGGGGCAGCCCGCGGCCGCGCCCGCGGCCCAAACCACGAGCTGCGTGAGCACGCCGAGGACGCCCTCGGAGCTCTGGCAGAGGTAGCGCGTGTAGGCCTCGCGGCGGCTCAGGGGCACGTTCAGCTCCTTCCAGGCGCACTGCTCCGGCAGCGCCGCCAACAGCTCGACGGCGACGACCTTGGTCCGCATGCCCTGCGCCGCGTCCGCCTCCTCGCGGCCGAACGCCTCGCGGACAAAGTCGAGGGCGCCGTCCCACGACGTCGACACGGCCAACGCCGCCACGGTCAGCCCCAGCTTCTTCACCACGACGCCGGGCACGCCGACGCCGCTCCAGCGCGCGAGGTGGTCGAGCGCCGCGCCGCGCAGCGATACGGCCTGCTCCGGCGACAGCTCGTGCAGGTCGCCGGAGACCTTCGCGTGGAGCGTCATCGACGCGAACGTCACCGCCTCGGCGCCGAGCGCGTTGGACGCGAGGTCGCCGGGGCCCGACGCGAAGGGCGTGCGCCCGCCGAGGATCGCGTCCGCCAGGCCCCACCCGCTCGCCTCGCGCTGCAGCTTCTGGAGGAACGCGTCGGCGCTCCGCCGCTGGGCCGCGTCCGTGCCGTGGTACATGGCCTGGAGGTTCGTCGCCAGGAGCGCCAGCATCTCCTGGTCCGCCATCTCGGCGGCGCGCGGCGGCGAGTGGTGAATGGGGGGTTTCTCGGCGGCGAGCGGCCGGCGAGCGCGGGACGGGCGCGCGCGTTCGAGTCCTGGCGTTCGCGGTGGAGGCCGGCGAGCGCGGGGCTGTGTGGACCCGCGGCGCGCGCGGCGAGGCCGGCTGCGGTGGCGAGGCGAGCTGCCAACCGCGAGCACTTCGAGTGGCGGCGTGCGGCAGCCGAGCAAGAATGAGCAAGCGGCGCGCCGAGCGAGCGCCGCGCGCCGCTGTGGTAAGAGCGCCGCTCGCGACGAGTCGCGTCTGACCTCCACCCTCGCCCCCCCTCTGCCTCGTCCACACGCCCCGTCGCACACACACACACGCCTCCTCGTCGACCATGAATTTCCTGCGAAGCTTCGCCCTCGTCGCCGCCATCGGCGTCCGCGCCGACGATGTTTGTCAACGGCGACGTCTCGGGTCCTCCGACCGCATGATCTCGAGCGTTGTTGTCCTGAACAACATCGAATCGGACCTCTTCAACATCGACAAGCTCGCGCACGTACGAAACGCGGCGTCTTTTTCCCCCGCGAACCCGTCGCCGCGAACCCTTCGCCGCGAAACCGTCGCCGCCCTAGGTCGAGTTCGCGGACGGGGTCGTCGGCAAGATCCTCGACATCCACGTGTACTACTTCAGCGGCGTCCGGTCCGAGCCCGGCGAGGGCGGCGGGGCGGAGGTCTTCTACGAGGTCGTCACGGACATGGACCTCGCGGAGTTCAAGGCGACGATCGTGGGCGCGGCGGAGTCGGGCGAGATGGACGACCTCCTGAACGGCGAATACAGCTCCGTGCTCCACAAGGCGACGGTCGACGTCGCCCGGACGCTCGAGGCCGTCGAGGAGTACACGATCACGCTCGGCGGCGGCGGCGGCAAAAAGAAGGGCGACCTCAAGCGGGGCGAGCTCGTCGGCCTCATCATGGGCCTCATGGTCCTCGGCATCGGCCTCGCGGTCGCCGGCATCATGCTCTGGCAGCGCCGGTCGTTCAAGCGGCGCCGCATCACCACGCTGGCCCACAGCTTCGGCTCGGGCGCGGGCGCCGCCGCCGGCGGCCGCCGCGACGAGCCCGACGAAGAGCTCGTCCTCTCGAACATGCGGCCCGCGGCCGACCAGGGCTTCGCGAACCCGGGCGTGACGACCGTGCGCCACGGAAAAAGCGTCGAGCCCGTGCCCACGGACGACATGGAGGAGGTCGCCATCAACGACAACCAGGTGGAGCTCTAGTCAAGAGCTCTCCACGCGGCGCGCCGCGGCCCGAACTCGCCGCCGGGGCCGCCGCGCGGGGGAAGTAGCTAAATTGCGAGCCGGTATTCCGAGCACTAGACAAAAATCGTCATGGCTTACGTCGGCGCGACGTCTCGCGATGCCGAGTCCGCGGGGGCGGCCTCGGCCTCTTGTATCAGCTGCGCGAATTCCTGCCGTCGCTCTTGGGCGAGTTCCAAGAGAGTCTCCCGGGCAATCTTGGTGGAGTAGCTGGCGTATAGTTCCAGGGGGGCCGCAGATCAGAGTGAGACTGCGTTACGGGTATCCTAGGCGTATCCTGGCTCCTCTGCTCCCCCGCCGCGGCCGGAAAGGCGGAGCGGGGACTGCGAAGCCAGGCCGGGGAATGAGAGTGTGCACGCCGCAGCGTGCAGGGCGGGTGCCACGGCACCGCGCCGGGGAGGAACGGCGGTGCGGCGTGCCTTGCGGGCACGCCGTGTTGAGGCCGAAGAGCGGGAACCGGCGTCGAACCCCGCAGGGTTGTCGCTGTTCCGGGCGTAGGGAGGAAGTAGGCGCGGGCTCCGGCGGGCGACCCCGCGGGGTCGCCCGCGGCCTCAGGCGCGGGAGTGTTGTGCACGCCGCGGCGTGCAGGGAGGCGGGCGGGAGGAGCGGCCCGTTGGCCAGGTTGGCTCGGTAGGCGGCGCGCCGGCGGGCTAGCTCGTCTAATGCTCTAGAGAGAGAGGGCAACCGGACTCGGACGCGCGGCTCATTATCTCCCGCACGCGGCCCACTCGGTGCGCCCCTCGTCCGAGACGGTGTAGTTGCACGCGTCGCAGCCGCCGCAGCGGAAGATCCGCCCCCCGCTGGCGCCGCGGTCTCGGTAGTGGTGACCGAGCGCGCTGATGTCGCAGCCCGACGGATGCCGGCAGAACGCGTCGTGGAGATCCGGGTACCGGCTCGCGTAGCACTCCGCGAACTCGCCCGTGGCCGCGTGGGTCGGGGACGACGGCTCGTCGTTCCCGGCGCAGCGGCCCTTCGTGTGCTCGTGCGTCGGCGGTCTGATGCCGACTCGAAGCTGTGGCGGTGCGGCGCGAAGACGGTGTCGAAGACGTCCTGCTCCGTGTTCGTGTACGGCACGAAGTCGCCGGACGCCGCCTTGTCCCGGAGCAGGGCGAAGACGTCGAGCGACGGCCGGGCATAGAACAGGTGGCTGTTGAAGCCGTCGTAGTCGCGGTTGCCGCGCTCCGCGGCCGCGGCGAAGGGCGCGCGCCGGCGGTGGAGCTCGGCCATGAAGCCCTGGAGCTCGTGCGCGGACGTGAAGTGGAACCGGGCCGCGGGCCGATGGCCGCCGCGGCCGTAGGGCCCGGCGAAGGCGCCGTTCCAGCAGACGTCCGCGTCGGCGACGACGACGCCGTCGAAGTCCGCGAGCGCCCAGGCCCAGAACTTGAGCGTCGTGCCGGCGCCGTCGTCGCGCGGCTGGATCGCCGAGTCGCGGCCGCGGCCGGGCGCGAGCGCGGGCGGCAGCAGGCCGTCGCCCTCGCGGCGCGCGCGGAAGCGGAGCTCCGACGGCGCGACGGCGACGACGCGGTCGAAGGCCGGGGAGCGGAACGCGCGCGCGAGCTCGCCGCCGTCGAAGCCCGACGCCAGGAGGACGACCGTCGCGTTCGTGTCCGTGCGCCGCAGCGACGCGAGCCACATGCGCGTGCGCGCGACGCGGTCGAAGTCGCAGCGGCGCCCCGCCATCGTCGTGGCGATGGCGAACCGCGGCGGCGACGCGGCGCACGCCGCCGCGAACAGCAGGCCGATGCGTGGTGCAGCAGCCCGCTCGGATCCCATCATCGATCCGCAATAATTCTTTCGGTGCAGCCGCCTTGCACTTCAAGGTTACCTCCGGGCGCCCCGCGGCGCGAGGGCCTCCGCCGCCTCGAGGAGCGCGAGGTGGTCGTCGAGGAGGGCGGCGTAGGTGCGCGTGGCGCAGCCGTGCATGAGCTGCTTCTGGGGGCAGCCGAGGTTGGTCCGGACGTTGCGCGCGGCGATGTTGTTGACGACGAGGTTCAGCGCGGGCGTGTAGTTGCCGCGGCGCCAGCAGAGGACGTCCTCCGGCGTCGTGCGGTCCCAGAGCCAGATGCGCGCGTCCCGCGGCGGGAACGTCACGGGGTGGGCGAACGCGCGCGCCGCGTACGCGGAATCGTCGTAGTAGGCGACGGGCCCGCCGCGGCCGGGCACGAACCACTCGACCATGAGGTCGCGCTCGTCGGGGACGCGCCAGCGCCGCCGCCGCGCGAGGTCGAGCACGTCGGCCCGCATCGCGGCGAGCCTCGGCGCGTCGAGGACCATCAACACCGCGGCGTCGAGCTCGCCGCCGAGGTTCTCCGTGCCCGCGGCCTCGGTGCCGACGGCGACGACGGCGCCCGCCGCGTCGCCGCAGCAGCGCTTCGTCCCCCAGTTCGTCTCCACGAGGGGCCGGCCCGGCACGTGGCACGCGGCGCGGCGCTCCGCGCAGAAAGTGATCTCGTCGAGTTTCACGTCGCCCGCGAACTGGACGCCCGCGGACGTCACGAGCGCCCGCCGCCCGTCGCCGACGCCTCTTTCCTCCAACTCCGGCCGCAGCGCCTCGAGCAGCGCCGCGGCGTCGATCCAGGCGAAGCTGTGGAGCGGCACGTCGCGCAAGTCTGCCGGCAGCTCGTCCGCGAACGAGAGCCGGTGGGGAAGCCACGCGACGCCCAGAGCGTCCAAAAACCGCGTGAAGTCGTCCTCGACGTCGCGGCGGCCGTGGTGGAGGTAGACGACGATGGGAAACAACGACGGCGCGTTGAGCGCGGCGCTGAGCGCCGCCGCGCGCGCGAGCGCGGCCGCGCCCGCGGCCGACGCGGCTCGATGCTTCCGCGCGAAGAGGAGCCAGGGGTAGCGCTTCTGCGCCGGCGGCGCCCGCGGGCTGCCGGCGCAGGGCGCGGCGCGGGGCGGCACCACGAGCGCCTCGTCGTCGGGCGCGTGGGGCGGCGGCGCGGGGCGCCGGTTCAGCGGCTTGTCGACCCAGTCGTCGCGCGGGTCGATGCCCGCGTGCCACGGCAGGCAGCGGTCGCAGGGCATCTTCCGCCGGGCGCTCGCGGCGCAGGCGGCGGCCACGGTCGCGCGGGCGCAGGTCCGCGCGGTAAAGAGGCGCCAGAGCGCGTCGCGCCGGCGCTCGGGCGCCGCGCGCGGCCATCGGGTCCGCCGGCGGACCGCGGCGCCGTCGACGTCCGGCGCCGGCGGCGGCTTCGGCGGCGGCGCCGCGTAGGTCGCCGCGACGCGGGCCGGCACGGTCGCCGCGTCGACGCCGAGCGCGTCGTACCACGTGCCGTTGCGCCAGCCGCGCGTCGCGTCCCAGACGCGCGATTCGGCGTAGCGCGTCGGCGCGGCCGGCGCCGCGGGGCCGTTGTAGAGGAGGTAGGCCGCGGCGTCCCGCGCGGCGGCGGCGTCCGCGGCGGCGTCGCCCCCCGGGGCCGCGACCTTGCGCCAGAACCAGTCCAGGACGGCCCCGCTCTTGAACTTGTCGAAGTGCAGCCGGCCGCGGCAGAACCCCCGCGGGTCCGCCGGCGGCGCGAAGTCGGAGCGCTCGCGGCCGTGGGCCGCCGACTCCGTCGCGAGGGCGAGCTTCTCCGCCGGCGTGCTCAGGCGCTGGAGCTTCTCGCGGTAGTGGGCCCAGGTGTTGACCCGGGGGCCGAAGCCGAGGACGCCCGGCGCCGCCTCGACCGCGGCGTCCATGTCGGCGTCGAGGTAGACGGACGCGACGGTCCGGGGCCAGACGTCCGGGTAGGTGTGGTGGTCCACGAGGCGGACGCCGCGGTCCTTGTTGAAGCCCTGGCGGAAGAGGAGGGGCACGCCGTCCTCGACGAGCCGCGCGCGCCAGTCGCCCTTGGACGCGGACCAGCCGCTGCCGTAGGTGACGCCGTTGCGGATCTGCGCCGGCCGCAGCTTCTCGTAGTAGTAGAGCGCGAAGTAGTCGGCGACGTCGCGGCTCACGAGCACGAGGCAGTTGTCGAAGGCGTCGCGCCGGTTCCAGCCGAGCACGAGGCCCCGCGTCGGGACCGGCAGCGCGCCGAGGATCTCGACCATGGACCGGGCGCAGACGAAGGCGTCGTCGTCCGTGTGGGCGATGAAGCGGAACCGGGCGAAGCGCACGGCCCAGGCCGCGCAGTTCAGCTCCCAGTCGCGGCTGTACATGCCCGACCACGCGCTCTGCTTGAGGTCCATGGACGGCGGGTAGATGAGCTCGAACTCGCGGTGCGTCCATGTCGCGTCGCGCACGACGACGTCGCGTTCGTCGGCGCAGCAGCCCGTCGAGTCGGAGAAGAAGCGGTAGCCGAGGCCGCGCCGCGGGCTCAGCCACGTGCGCCGCAGCACGGACCGCAGGCGCGCGTTGCTGCCCTTGGACCGCACGGCGAGGAAGACGACGACCTCGTCCTCGACGCTCGCCGCGCCGACGAGCCAGGCGGCGAGCAGCAGCCAGCGACGCATGGAGAGGCTAGCGGCGGCAGCCCCGACGTCGCATATGCATCATGCTCAGTGTAATAATAATGAGATTGTAATGCGGCATTCAAGGTGCAGAGCACCCACGACCTGATTACCGCCGGGGAAGCCCAAAGTCCGGGAGCTCGAAGGCCGGCGCGCAGCCGCAGCCGAAGGTGAAGTCGAGGCGCGGCGGCGGCGGCGGCGGCCCGTCGGCGTCGCCGAGGCAGCCCGCGGCGAGGCGGAGCCTCGGGTTCTGCGCGACGGAGACGCGCGCGCGGAGGCCCGCGTCGCTCTCGATGTCCGCGAGGCAGGCCACGGCGAGGGGCCGGTCGCCGTCGGCGAGGGCCACGGCCGCGCGCTCGACGCGCGCGGCCGCGAGCGCGACGGCGACGTCGCCGTTCTCCGGCGTCGCTTCGAGCGCGGAGAGGCAGAGCGCGATGGCCTCGTCCGCGCTGGCCCGCGCGGCGCCGTAGTCCCGCGCGGCGACGCGGTGCCGCGCGGCGTCGGCGAGCGTCGTCGCGAGCGCCGCGTCGCCGGCCCAGTCGCGGCGCGCGGGCGGGAACTGCGGCCGCGCGACTCGGTCGAAGTACGGCGACGGATCCTCCGCGGCGCCGTCGTCGGCGTCGGGCCGGGTCCGCGCCTCCCGAAGCACGGCCAGGCGCCGCACGACGGCGTCGAGCACGGCGCCCCGCGGCGCGCCGGAGAGCTCGAGGTGGCACGCGAGGTCGAGCAGCACGGAGTAGCGGCGGAAGCCGACGAGGCCCCGGCGCACGGCCAGCGCGTCCTGGAGGACGGCGCAGCAGGCGCGGTGGTCGTCGGGCTCGGCCTTGGCCTTGGCCGCGACCTCCAACGCGAGCTCCTCGGCGGCGAAGCGGATCCAGGCCGTCGTCTTCGCCTCGAGGAAGTCGCCGTCGACGCGCGCGCGGAGCGCGAGCGCGCCCTGGAGGAAGGCGCGCCGCTGGCGGACGGCCTCGTCGGCCTCGCCGCGCCGCGCCGCGCGGCAGGCGAGCGCGTTGGGCGCGGCGACGGCCTCCGCGTGGTACCGGAGCGACGCAGCGTCGCGGCGGTCGGAGCACGCCGCCGCGTCCGCGGAGGCCCCGCCGCCGCGCGCGAGGTCCGCGACGCCGGACCAGTAGGAGCACACCTCCTGGCGCTTCGCGACGGCCGCGCCGTGGCGGCCCGCGGCCCGGAGCGTGTCCGCCTCGCCGGCGAGCGCCGCCGCGTGCGCGTCGTGTTCCGCCAGACTTCGCGCGGCCGCGCCGGCGCCGACGGCGGGCGGCGCCGGGGCCGCCGGGGCGCCGGCGCCGCGCTTCATGAGCTCGGCGACGTGGGAGCTCGCCTCGCTCGTCGCCAGCTCCGACATCTCGAGCTTCTCCGCGAGGCGCGCGAGGCGCCGGTGCAGCTTCTCGGCAGCCTTCGTCGCCGCGTGGGCGTCGTTCTCGCCGGACGCGAGGCGCCGCGTCGCGAGCTTCTGCTGGATGCGCTGGCCCACGGCGCCGTCCATCGTCGACGTCAAGCTAGACGTTGTCTATCGCACATCGATGCGGGGCAGCCTGCAAAGGTCAACGATGCTGCGGCAAGTGCTTCTCATTGCCGTCGATGGCCGAGTATGAAGCTCGCGTGAGCTGCCACAGCTCTCGCGTGTGAGCTACTCTCAACAAGCATGATGGCTCGATGCCTGCTGGCGCTGCTCATGCACAAAACGAGCGCCGACGTGCATTGGCGCGACCTGGCCGTGCGCCGGCCCGACGGCGCCTTCCTGCTGGAGCCCTGCAGCGGCACCGCCGCCGCGGGCACCTTCACGGCCGTCCTCGGCGCGAGCGGCGCGGGCAAGTCGACGCTGCTGCGCGCGCTCGTGCGCGCGCCGCCGCGGGGCGCGCGCGCGGAGGGCGACGTGCGAACCGGCGGCCGCGCGGTCGGCGGCCTGCGCGACGGCGACTGCGGCCTCCTCGCGCAGGACTCGGAGCTCTTCGCGATGCTGACGGTCCGCGAGACGCTCGAGTTCGCGCACGCGCTGCGCGGCGCGTCGCGCGCCGAGGCGGCGGCGCTCGCGGAGCGCGGGCTGCGGACGCTCGGCTTCCTGCGCGTCGCGGACCGGCGCGTCGGCGACGGCCGCGGCGGCGGCGCGGCCATCTCCGGCGGCGAGCGGCGGCGGCTCTGCGTCGCCGCGGAGCTCGCGCTCGCGCGGGGCGCGCCGGCGCTCCTCGCCGCCGACGAGCCGACGAGCGGCCTCGACAGCGTCGGCGCCGAGGCCGTCGTCGCTACTTTACGCCGCCACGCGGTGGACAAGCACTGCGCCGTCGTCGCGTCGCTGCACCAGCCGTCGTCGCGCGTCTGGCGTTCCTACGTCGACGGCGTCGTGCTGCTCGCGCCGGGCGGCCGCGTCGCCTACGCGGGGCCCCGGGACCGCGCGGCGGCCTTCGCGCGCGCGGCGACGGGCCGGCGGCTGCCGCCGTTCACGAACCCGGCGGAGTGGCTCCTCGAGCTCGTCGCCGACGAGGCCTGCGCGGAGCAGCTCTGCGCCGCCGCGGCGCAGGCGCGGCCGCCGCCCGCGGCGCCGGCGGACGACGCGGCCGCGCGGCCGCGGCGGCCGCGCGCGACCCGGCCGCGGCGCTTCGCGCTCCTCGCGCGGCGCGCGGCGCGGCAGGTCGCGCGCGATGCCCGCGTGCAGGCCCTGCGCCTCGCGTCGACGGGCGGCCTGGGCGCGTTCCTCGCGCGGCGCTACGGCGGCGGCGCGCCGGCGCTGAGCGCCTCCGGCTGCGCGGACCGCGTCGCGCTCCTCTCCTTTAGCGCGATCTCCATGTGCGTGCTGCCGCTGACGCGCGCGCTGGACCTCTTCGGCAAGGAGCGCAAGGTCGTCGCGCGCGAGGTCGAGCGCGGCGCCTACGGCGGCGGCGAGTACGTTTTGGCGAAGGCCCTCGCGGAGGTGCCGTCCGACGCGCTCTTCGCCGCGCTCCACGGCTGGGCGCTCGGCCGCGCCACGGCCGGCGGCGTCCGGAGCGCGCCCGCGGCGCCGCTGGCGCTCGCCGCGGCGGCGTCGGCGACCCTGGGCCTCGCGGTCGGCGCGGCGACGCCGTCGAGTGACGCCGCGCTCGCGGCGGGCATGCCGCTCGTCGTCATCCACATGCTCACGGGCATCGTCAATCCCGGCGGGGAGGCTCCTTCCGAGCGCCCGAAGCCGCTCGCGGCGCTGTCGCCCATCCGATGGACGATACGCCTGCTCCTGGACCGCGAGTTCCGCGGCGCCAAGCTCGAGGGGAAGGACGCACCAAGAATGGGCGGCCTCGCGCTCGTGAGCTCGGGCGACGAGGTCCTGCGGCGCCTCGGCCTCCGCGCCGGCGAGCCGCACGCGCGCGCGCTGTGGGGCCTCCTCGCGGGCCACCTCGGGCTCGCCGCGCTCTGCGCCTCGCGCGATGCTTAGGGCGGATAGCGAAGCTTGTGGCAGGCCGGGCGGAGGTAGTCCGGCACGTAGGCGCAGAACTTCTTCGCCGCGAGGCGCTCCTCGTAGACGATGACGCGCGGGAGGTCGCGGAGGCGCCGGAGCGCGAGGCCCGGCGTCCCGCGGAGCGTCTGGGCGAGCCACTTCTCGCTGTGCTGCGGGTTGGCCTTGGAGCAGTTGAGGTAGGCGCCGGCCATGGTGAAGACGCGGTCCGCGTGGTCGCGCGGCACCGCGAGCCACCAGTCGAGGCCGCCGACGTAGGAGTCGTCGCCGCCGCCGGCGAGGTTCGCGTAGGCCGCGGCGCCGGCCCAGAGGCCGTCGAGGGCGCACCAGACCGGCGCCGGCCCGAGCCAGAGGTCGTCGCCGCGGAGCTTGACGACCGCGTCGAAGCGGACGCCCTCGCGGCGCTCGTGGCGGACCATCTCGCGGAAGGCGTTCCGCAGGCCGAGCCACTGGCTCACGACCCAGTGCGTCGGCGCGTCCGCGGGCGGCACGGGGCCGCAGGGCCGCAGGGCCGCGCGGAGCTCGCCGCCGGCCGCGTCCCAGCGCGCGGACGCGGGCCGCAGGTACGCGATCGCGGCCGCCGCGGCGCCGGCGTCGCCGCGCTCGGCGCCGAGCCGCCCCGTGCCGGCGCTCTTCAGCTCCAGGAAGACGGCGGCGTCGACGCCCATGGCGTCGATGCCGTACTGCGCGATGGACCGGTGCACGCGCGCCAGGGGCAGCGTCCGCACGAGGCCGGCGATGAGGAACGCGACGCGCTTGCGTTTCGCCGGCGCGCCGCAGACCGCGTCGGCCTGCCAGCGCCCCAGCGCGATGGACGCGGACCGCATGGACTGGGCCTCGTCGGCGCGGGCGTGGGCGGTCGCGAGCGCGAACGCGAGGACCATCATGATGCTTCATCAACCGTTTGCTTGACGTTTTTTATTCTGGGCTGCGCAAGGGCAGTCCAAAACCGCAGCCAGCCGCCGGGGGCCGAGCCAGCCAGCCAGCCAGGGACGTCCAGTCCACGAAACGACCCCTCGCTACAACCTCTACAACGCGCGCCTACGGCGCGCCGCGCCGTCCTGGGGCGGCTGCGGCGACCGGCTGGCCGCCGGCCACGCGCGTCGGCGCTCGCGCTTCCGTCACCCCCGGCGGGCCACTCCGGATTCTAACTAGATTTTGACATGTATCCCGCACGAAAATCGCAAGATTTGCACATGCAACGTCTACATTGAAGAAATGGGTGGCTGTCAGCGACCGAGCCAGCCAGCCAGCCAACATCTACCTCACGGTCAGCCAAACCGGCTCCCGGCGGAGGATTGTTATCGTGGACTGCCCTAGGGCTGCGCACAATGTTCACGGTGGGCCGCCTCGGCCCGCTCGCCGCGGCGTCCGGCGCGGCCTGGCTGGCGTCGGGCGGCCCCTTCTCGCGGAGCGAGGAGGAGAAGCACACGGTCGGCGGCGTCTTCCACGTCGACCGGAGCCAGGCGGCGAAGATCCACGGCGCGCTGGACCGCGGCGCGCGCTGGTACCACGACCTCTGCGACGACAAGCGCGACGAGTACCTGCGCGCCGAGGTGCCGCTGAGCAAGCGCTACGTCGGCACGAAGATCGAGCGGAGCCCCCGCGCGAAGCTCTGCCTCAGTGATAATGAGGTGGTGCACACGTCGCACCTCATCAACGACCTCGTGGACCTGGTCTGGTTCGACGAGGCGCAGGAGCAGGAGATCTTCGAGTTCTGCGTGCTGAAGATCATCGACACCATCGCGCACAACCTGCCCAACGAGTTCATCCGTTTGGTCCACTCGAAGCAGGTCATGCCGAAAGTCGCCGCGGACAAGTTCGAGGCCGCGATGTCGCGCTGGCTCTTCGCGGAGGTCCAGCTGCCCTTCCTCGACGACGCGGACCGGCGCCGCGTGATCCGCTGCGTCATGGCCATGCTCATGCGGTCCATGCGCCGGTCCCACGAGGACGTCGCCGCGCACCTGTCGCCCGACGAGCAGCAAAAGTGTGCGAAATTCCCAACTTCAAAGGCTCCTATCTCGGCCGTTTTCCACTCGTTTTGGCTGATTTTTGGACGAGCGATCATCTCCCGGAACGGTCTCGAAGCGTGGATGCTTTATTTGGAACGCGCGCGCGCGGAACACTCACGTTGAAGCGACGTTGAATCACCCTTTTGCTGCCCAGGTCGCCCGACGAGCACCACGCGTTGGTCACGGACGTCTTCTTGCGGGGCGTGCAGCACATCTTCTACGACGAGGACGAGCGCAACGCCTTCGTGAACAACCTCGCGGCCTACACGGACAAGCTGCCGTTGGTGCCCGTGTCCGTCGTCGCGAGCATGATCGAGAACGCCGTCAACATGGCCTCCGCGTCCGTGACGAACGCGCTGACGACGTCCTACCACGAGTACGGCGACGCGGTCCGCGGGCGGCGCCACCACGAGCTCGCCGTGCGGCGCCACCCCCTCGAGGACCCCCACACGGAGTCGCAGCGGAAGAAAGCGCACGAGAAGCCCTTCGAGCACGTGCTCCGCTACAACATGTGCCTGGAGTTGATGGACCCCAAGGAGGACATCTTCGGCCGGCTCCAGCTCGTCATGCCCGAGTCCATGCCTGTGTGCAAATCAAATCTTCAACCCGACTTCAATGTGTGCGTATTCGAATCTTTCGACACAGGCTCTTTGGCTGTGCTTCGATAACTCGACGAGAGCAATCGATTCGTCCAAAAATCAGCTGAATCGACTTCGATTTGACCGAGCTAGAGATTTCTGAAGTTTGGCCCCGACGTCCCAGCTCACTGGTTGATTTCCACACAGGTCCATGCGCTTCGCGCTCGTGCGGTTGTTCGTCGAGGAGCTCATCCAGACCATCGATGCCGAGAAGATCGAGGCCATCTTCTCCCGCTGCGCCGCGAACGTCGACTTTGAGTGCGCGCAGGCGACCGTCGTGGCGGCGGAGGCGCCGCCGCGACCGTGGTGGCGCTTCTGGCGGAGGTCGTGAGTGTGCTTAAGGAAAGTCCGTGTGCTCGGTTGCGCCGCATCCCCGAGGTCTCGCCGATACGTATATAGTATACGCCGAGGGCGTCGCCTCGGCTCAGCAGGCTCCTCGGGTCAGCCAGCCCCATGCGGCGTGCTGCCGCTGCGCGGCGACGGGGAGAGCCCGTGATGCCGTCAACGCCGGCGTCGGTCGCGTACTAAAAGTACCTTGCACTAGAAAAGCAACATCATGAGTTGAAGTGTAGTCGACTCCTCGGCAGCCTCTGGTGCGCCCGTGCAATGGCCGCTGCGATGTCAGCTGGGTCCGATGGAACCTTGCGACGCCGCGACGACGTTCTCTCGTCGCGCATAGCCGAGTTATGGTGAGCCGGTCGCTGGGAACGCGACGGCGCGGCGGGCTGCGGAACCCGCTTTGGAGCACGTTCGAGCGCGCCATGAGCTCCACGAAGCGATCCCAGCGTCTGCGGCTGCCCGTGCTTGGCGCGCTGAGTTGCCTGGGACCCCGCGCGGACGAGCGCGGCTTGTGGACCCCCAAAAGATAGTGATCATGCCATGGTAGTGCGCGCGAATGGGTCCACATGCAGCCCTTTTTCGGCACATTTTTGCCACAGCGTCTATCGCTAAAACGCAGGCGCGCGCGCGCCGATTTTCGCCGACCCGCTGCCGATGGCTCGGCAGCGCCTGTCTCTCGGGCGTGACCAATTTTGGTGCACTAAAACTCGGATCATCACATGGAGAAGTGCGCGGAGCCTGCGCAAAGCCCTCACTAGGGGAAACATGTTGTTTTTCTAGTGCAAGGTACTTTTACAGTAGGGCTGCGGGTCAGCTCGATCGGCGAAGAGCCGCATTTTTGCGGCAGCGCGCGCGCGTCCAGCTCGATGGAGGCGCCTATCATTTCGTTCAATGGCGGGAAAGTCACAGTTTCATTCACGCCGCCGCCGAATTCCTCGCATGCCATTTTGTACCTCTTCGAAGGCGAGCGGGAGACCAAGCACATGTACGATGAAGCTACGGGCACGCTCCTGAAGGAGGGTGAGGTGGGGCGCGCAATGAAGGCACGGGTCACGCCATTATATTCTGGTACAAATGTGTCTACTAGAACCTGCATTGTCAGGGAGCTCCAACCTGACACGGTCTACACGGCCACGTTCGCCACGCGCGAAGCCGACGAAGTATCGTTCGGCGCCGAGTCGCCGCGCAGTCTGCCCAAGACTTTTGCGCCACCGAAGTCGCCGGCCGAGCCCCGCGTCCTCCCGCATAACGGCACCACGGCGGCCGTCTTCTACGTCGCACCCCTGAGCGCTCATGCGATCAAAATTTACTTCAATGATCTAAAATCCACGCACGTGGACCTGACCACGCCGGATACTCATAGTGGATCTGTTCTCGTTCAAGGATTGGATAAGGAGACCAAGTACAAAGTGCGCGCCATCGCGTTCAGCAGCGTTGGTCCAAGCTCAGAATCTCCTTCCACGACGTACTGCGCGGCGGATCACGCGCCGATCGCGCCTCCCGCGCCAGACGTGGAGGTCCTGGGGGACACTTCTGTGAAAGTGGGTTTTGCGAGACCGACGTATGACCGTTTCGATGTTCTTTCCACGACGGGCGTCAAGATCACTTTTGAAGCCGGTGGTGAGGAATTTTCGGTTATCTACCCTGCTCCCTCCCCGGTACCACCGACATTCAAGCTTGTTCCGGCTAAAGAATTGAATGATTTCGTCGCCGCAAAAAAAGGCGTCGGCTTCTTTCCACCAATAAATTCCGTCGAGACTGTCACGGGCTTAAAAGCGGACACCAAGTACGCCATCTCAGTGAAAGCCTGCAACCAGTTCGGGTTCTCGCCTCCGTCGCCGGCGACCACGGTGACCACGGAGAAGAGCGAGATCGAGGTGACGGGCGTGCGCTCTTCCGAGGAGCGCGACGCCGAGCTCATGAAGGACGCCGTCGATGTCGACGAGTCGCCCGCGAAGCGCGCGAAGCAGTCCGCGGGCGGCGCGGCGAAGCGGCCGCGCGACGAGCCGGCGCCCGCGGCCGACGCGGACTTCAAGCCCGCGGGCGCGTACGCCGGTGTGATGCCCGGCTTCTTCTTCGCGCGGGGCGCCAAGGGCCTGGGCTACTACCGCGACCTGGTCTGGGTTAATCTCACCCACGCACCGCCCCCGAAGAAGAAGTGAGCGAGCCCCCGTGAACTAGCATTGATCATAAAGGTTCTGGAACCACGGCGAGCCCCGCGGGGACCTATCCCTACCGCTTTACGATGCGCGGCGGCACGGCGAAGCGCCCGCCGTCGGCCGGCTGCTTCTCCGGCGGCAGCCGGTTGATCGCGGCCGCCGCCGCGCGCCGGCAGTCCTCGCGGACCGCCTTCTTGGAGAAGGCGGGCAGGCGCGCGAGCAGCGCGACGAGCACGTCCGGCGCGGCGTCGCCAAAGTCGGCGAAGAGCTCCTCGACGACGTAGTCGTCGACGGCCGGCGCGCAGGCCGAGAGCACGTCCGCGAGGTGGCGGAGCGCCGCGGTCTCCGCAACGACCCTCCCGGGTTCGCGGAGCCCCGCGGACGCCAAATCCGGGTCCTCCGTGAATTTCGGGAGGAAGTAGGCCAGCACGTGGTTCTGGTCCCGCAGTAATAACATGGCCGCGCCGTCGCCGTCCGCGAAGGGCTTCGGCTTCGCGTCCAGGAGCGCGTAGACGTAGGCCTCGACGAAGAGGTCGAACGCGCGCCGCGCGAGCTTCGCGTAGAGGTACGCCGGGAGCCAGGCCCGGTAGTCCCTCAGATAGTCGTCGAGGGTCGTCAGCGCCACGTCCACGGCGTCGGCCTTGGTCCGGTCGCTCTCCCAGCGGGGCCCGAACAGCGCGCGGTCCGCGTCGGGGGCGAAGATCGCGTCGCGTAGGTCCACGAAGGGCGCCGCGGCCGCCGCCGCGCACGCGTCGAGCGCCAGCTCCGCGTAGTCCGCGACGACCTGGTCCGTCACCGCGCGCACGGACAGCAGGGGCGCGCCCGTGACCGCGTCCTTCGATTCTAGCGATTCCACGAGTTCCTCGCACCGCTCCTGGACGCGCAAGGCGTCGTTCGCGAGCGCGCAGAGCCGCTCCACCTCCAGGCTCGGCGGCGCGGCGTCGTCGTCGGGGACGCCCAGCGAGTTCTTCCGGCCCTTGCGCGAGTAGGCCGACCGCCGCGTCTCGGCCTTGGCCTCGCCGTCGGAGCCGGACGAGCCGCCGTCGTCGTCGTCCTCCCTTCGCCCGCGCGACGCGGACCGCACGTAGCGCTCGACGGCGGCGACGCACTCGCGGCAGCGCTCCGAGGACCGCGCGGCGTCGTGGCGCAGCTCCTCGAGGCAGCGGAGCACGACCGTCGCGACGTGCTGGCCCTTCGGCCGGCCCGGAGACGCGGGCTCGTCGGCCGGGTCCGGCGCGTCGCGCGCGGCGTGGTCCAGCGCGACGCCGACCTGCATGGTGATGACCTGGAACATGTCCTCGGGCCGCGTCGTCACGAGGCGGCCCGCCGGGTCCGCGCGCGGCTCCGCCTTCCGCGCGCGGATCGCCACGAACCACGACTCGACCTGCTTCGCGATGCGGTCGAGGTACTCGCCCATGAGGAAGGCGCCGGCCGTGGCGAAGGCCTTGGCGGGCCCCCGGGGCCGCAGGGGCGCCGCGGCGCGCGCGTCGTCGTCGCCGCCGTCGCCGTCGTCGTCGTCCGCGACCGGGTCGATCTCCGAGAGGATCGCGTTGTAGGTCTCGAGCCACTCGGACACCTGGAAGAGCTCCTCGACCTCGAGGTCCCGCGCGCGCGCCGGCGACCAGAGCTGGCCCAGCTGGCGCTCGACGTGCGCCTCGAGCGCGGACCGGCAGACGCGCGCGCAGCGCCAGCTCGGCGGCAGCAGCGGCGCGAGGTGGTCGACGCAGGCCTGCGTGTCGAGGATTAAACGGGTGCCCGCCCCCAGCAGGGCCGCCGTCGCGCCGTGGCCCCGGTCCGCCAGCGACATCTGCGCCTCCGCGAAGGCCGTCGCCGCGCGCTTCCGGAAACCGTCGTAGAGTCGCGCGACCGCTCCGGCGCGCGCCGGCGCGCCCGTCGGCGAGTGGCGGAGCCGGTCGAGGGCGTCGGCGGCGTCCTCGCCCCGCGCCTCGGCGTCCGCGAGCGCGTCGCGCCGCAGCCGCTGGCGCTGCAGCGTCTCGTGCAACTCGACGACGCGCGCGGCCGCGACGACGCGCGCCGGGTCGTCCGCGGCCGACGCGAGCACGTCGTCCCCCAGGGGCGCCAGCGCGAACTCGAAGACGTCGTGGACGAGGCCGGCGACGGCGGCGAAGCGGTGCGCCAGCGCCGCGGCGAGGCGGCCGAGCTCCTCGAGGCCGTAGTCGCTCGTCGACCGCTTCAGCCCGTCGGCCGCGCGCGCGCGATCCGTCGCCTGGCGCACGTGGCGCTGGAGCGACGACCGCCACAGTTCCAGCTCCATGGTCCGCTTGTAGACGACGACGACGTCGCGGGGCCGCTCCTCGAGCTGGGCCCGCAGCGCCGCGCAGCGGGACGGGATCGCCGCGTAAAAGTCCATCTGCGCCAGCAGACTCTCCAAGTTGCCCATGGCGACGCGCGCGTCCTCGAGCTCGCTCCGCGGGAACGCCTCGAGCGCCGCGCGCGCGCGCGACGAGCCGGACCGCACGGCCTCGAACTTGGCGTCCATGTCCTTGGACACGCGCGCCGTGTCCTCGAGCGCTCGCACGCCCAGGAACGCGGACTGGCGCTTCGTCTCGAGCGCGACGCGGCAGCGGCCCTCGGCGTCGCGCCGCTGTTGCTCGTAGCGGCGCGCGAGCGCGTCGATGGCCGCGAGGCTCAGGGCGCCGTCCTTGACCTCGCCGAGGATCGCCGCGCGCGCGCGTTCCTTCGCGCGGCCCTCGAGGCCCCGCACGCGGTCGCGCGTCGTCCGCGGGATCTCCTCGCTGAGCCGGCGCGCGCGCGGCGGCGCCGCTGCGGGCGGCGGCGCGGGCGGCGGCGCCGTCGGCGGCTTCGGCGGCGGCGACTTGCTGCCGCGGCGCCGCGGCGCCGCGAGCGGCGCCGCGGCCGCGGCCGGCGGCGCCGCGGTCGCCGGCGGCGGCGACCGGCTGCTCTTGCGCCGCGGCGCCGCGAGCGGCGCGGCCGGCGGCGGCGCCTCGACGGGCGCCGCCGCGCGCCGGGGCGCGCGCGCGGCCGGCGGCGGCGTCGGCGCCGGAGCGGCCGGCGGCGGCGTCGGCGCCGCGGCCGCCGGGCTCGCGCTCGCCGCCGCGCGCGCCGCCGCGCGCTCGCGCCGCAAACGAATGCGCTCTTTCATGTCCGACATCGCCTCGCGGCGGCGTCGCGGGCGCACCGGTGCGGGCGGCGCGCGCGCGCAGAGCTTTTTGCGCTTGCGGCAAATAAAGGGCGATTGAAGCTCTCATTGAACCTTTCGAGCACTCGATTCGTGCTCGAGAATCGACGATGGATTGACCCAGGGCTGGCTCGGTAAGCGACCATGCGGCGCAAGCTCGTGAAGATGGAGCGGCGGTCGGCAACGCTCATGAAAGCCGTGAGCGACGTCAGCGACGCCGCCTTCGACGGCGATGATGACGGCGTCGCACCACACCCGAGCCGGCTCAGCACCACCATCGCCCGCGCCGCGAAGCCCGCCGGCGCGCTCGCCCTCGTCCTTTTCGCCGCTATGATCCCGCTCCGGGTGTATGCGGCTGCCTTGCTCTCCGCCGCGGCCGCGGTCGCCGCGGTCGCCGCGTACCTGTGGCTGCCCGCGGCGGTGGGCGCCGCGCTCTCGGCGCTCGTCTCCAAGTACGCGCTCAACGGCGCCGTGGACCTGGAATTCAGACACCCGCGGCTCGCAGCCTGGTTCGCCCGGGGCGACGGCGCCTGGCGGCTCCACGCGCGCCTCGACGTCGCGCTCTTCCGCTTCGGCCAGCCGCGCGTCGACGGCGTCGACTGGGCGCGGGACGAGGACCACGCCTGGTGCCACGCCGACTTATTGAGCGCGAGCGACGTCGCCGTGGAGGCGAGCATGCTGCCGCGCGAGTTCCTTCGCCTGCCGCTGCTCTTCTCGCGGTGGCGCGCGACGCCGAAGGCGCAGCCGCCGCGGCCGACGGCCGACGGCGGCGACGCGCCCTTCGGGGCCGTGCTCAACCCGGCGACGGGGTGCTGGCAGCACCGGTCGCCCCTGGGCACGATCCGCGTGGAGCAGGTGTCCCTCGGCGAAGTGAGCCTCGCGTTCGAGCACACGCGGCAGCGGCTCAACGTCTGCGCCGTCGGCGACGCGCTCGCGCGCGGCGAGGTGCGCGCGGCGGCGCGGCGGCGCCGCTGCCCGCGGGCGCGGGCGCTCGTCGCGCGCAAGTTCAACCGCCTCGCCGTCGAGGTCGTCGCCGCGCGGCACCTCGACCGCGCGGCCGAGGGCCGCGAGAGGCTCAACACGTTCGCCGTCGTCCAGGTCGTCGCGCAGCAGCGGCGGTCGCGGACCATGATGATGAACGGCGACCCCGTCTACGCGTTCCGGCCCGAGGACCCCTTCGTGCTCACGGAGCCGTCGACGTGCGTCCACGTAGCCCTGTACGACGAGAACTACGTCGGCGACGCGCTGCTGGGCCAGTGGACGACGACGGCCAAGTGGCTCGCCCTGGACCCGACCTACGCCGACGGCGGCCTGGGCGTGGCCGCGGACGGCGGCGACGTCAACGAGGGCCTCGGCTGGGCGGGCTGGGTGCCGCTCCGCGACGGCAAGTGGCGGCCCTTCGACGCGCCGGGCGCGCCGAACACGTCGGACCTGCGGGGCGCGCCGGCGCCGGGCTACCCGGCGGTGCAGCTCCGGCTGCGGTGGTACCGCGACGACGGCGACGACGCCGGCGCGTCCGAGACCGCGGGCCTCACCGCGCTCGAGAAGCTGCAGCTCGACAGCAACGAGACGAACCAGCGCGTCGGCGCCCACGACGCCGTGCGCGGCATGCTCGCGACCTTCCCGTTCTTCCTGCAGATCCGCGCGTTCCAGATCTCGTCCGTGACGTTCTACGTGCGCGACCTCTTCCTCGGGAACAAGGGCAACCTCGAGCGCGTGCGCGACGCCAAGGACGGGCCGCTGGACGAGGCGGACTACCGCCTGGCGAAGAAGCAGGCCGTGCGCTTGAAGGCTACGACCAGCGTCTTGTGGCCGTGACGATTTTCGAGAGATTTCCGCTGGGAAAACGATGAAAAATCGTTGCCGTCATGCTTGGTAGGGGCTCTACCTCAACCTCTACACGACGCGGCGCGACTACGGGCTCGGCGCGCGCGAGACCGCGGACGAGTCGCGCGACGACGACGACGACGACGACGACGACGAGCGGCGGGACAGCAGCCTCCTCGAGCTCCTCCCCGACGCGGAGCGGGTGCCCGCGGCGCCGGCGCCGGCGACGAAGTCCTACCCGGCGCCGCCGCCGCGGTGCGGCACTCTGGACGCCGCGTGCGTGAGCCTCATCCGGGGTTTGGTGAGCCGCGTCGCGGCGTCGGGCCGCGTCGGCGCGTCCATGGGCCACGTCCTCGCGCCCCTCTTCTACCACGCCTTCGGCGGCGGCGCGCCCCAGCGCATCCCCAAGTCGGAGCAGGACGTCGCGAAGAAGCGGACGCGGTCCGACCGCGCGCCCGTCGCGGGGCTCCTGGGCACGCGGAGCGACCGCCAGTTCGCGCTCATGGTGGGCCTCGTCAAGCCGTCGCACAAGCGCATGCGCGCGGACGCGGCCGGCGACCTCTCCCGGCCGCTGGCGGCGTGCGGAATTTTGTTCAAGACGTCGCGGCCGCCGGGCCACCTGCTCGGCCGCCACTGGAAGCACTACCGCTGCGCGCTGCGGGGGGGCACGCTCTTCTACTTCGAGGTGAACTCCAAGGGCAACGCGCGCCACGGCGAGGATTTGGTCGTCGACCTGCGGCGGGTCGTCGGCGACCGCGCGGACGTCGGCGCGGGCCGCTGCGGCCGCGACGAGATCGCGTTCGCGCTGCGCTGCGAGGACGGCGTCGAGAAGCCCCTGTTCCTGCGCGCGCCGGAGGCCGACGAGTTCGACTGGCGCGCGGACTTTCGCGCGTTGGACGCCGCGGGCTGGGACGAGGAGGCGGCGGCGAAGCTGCGGTCGGCGCCGTCGACGACGCGCGAGTGGGCCGCGGCCATCGACGCCGCCGTCGCCGCGGAGAAGGCCAAGCTGCGCGACGAGCTCGCGGGCCTGCGCCGGGAGTGGCGCCGCGACGCGTCGCAGGGCGCGCCGCCGCCAGACGCCGAGGGCCGGCGGTCGCCGCCGCCGGACGCCGGCCCGCCGCGCGGCGCGAACCCCTTCCAGTTCCTCAAGGCCCTCGTCGCGTCGACCGCCGACGACGGGGGCGGCCTCGACGACGACTCGTCGGGCGACAGCGACGGCGGCGCGGGGCGGACGACGGCCGACACCGTGCGCCGGTCGCTGAGCTTCGAGGGGTCGCCGCGGCCGTCGCGGAGCCGGAGCGCCGAGCGGCCGCCGGAGGCCGACGGCGACCCCGAGAGCCGCCTCGCGGGCGCCTGGGAGCTCCGGCGGCGCGGGTCGGGCGTCGACGCGCTCCACCCGGCGATGTCGGCGACGGGCCGCGTCGCCGCGCGCGCGGCCGCGGCGACGGTCTGGATCAAGCGCGCGCGGGGCAAGTGGTTCGTCCACCTCCGCGACGGCGTCATCAGCCACCGCTTCTCCGGGCCGCCGGGGCTGCCCCTGCGCACGGCAATGGACGACGCCGAGTGCGACCGCCGCGCGTTCTTCGTCGACGACACGCTCACGGCGTCCGACGACGCCCTCGAGATCGCCTGCGCCTGCGCGGCGACGGGCGCGCCCGTGTTGAAGTTCCGCTTCGCGCTCCGGCGGGGCGCGACGGCGGGCCGGGACGCGCTCGACCTCGCCGTGTCGCGGAGCGGCCCGGGCCTCGAAGGCGACGGCGACCCGGGCGACCCGGACGAGTACGCCCGCGCCAAGCCCGACCGCGCCCTCGACATCGAGCTGTCGGCGAGCGGGTAACCTTCAGGTAGCTCCTATGCAGCGCCTTCACGGGCGCTTGTAGGTCAACTTACAGACCGTCTGGCAAGACCAACCTGCGTTTTCTTGATTCTCAAAACAGCATGGCGCGCCTTCTCGCCGTTCTTGCGGCCACTGCGTCCTCCACGGGCGCGCTCGAGGGCCTCTTGCGCTTGGACAACATCGCCAAAGAGGGGAATCTGCGCTTGGACAACATCGGCA
The DNA here is from genome assembly GCF_000186865.1 of Aureococcus anophagefferens. Lineage (NCBI taxonomy): Eukaryota > Pelagophyceae > Pelagomonadales > Pelagomonadaceae > Aureococcus > Aureococcus anophagefferens. The sequence continues at coordinate 2,010,629 of NW_008705566.1, read as the reverse complement.
AACCGCGCCAGCCGCTGGCGCCTCGCGGCGGCGGCGTCTTCGAAGAGGCCTTCGAGGCGGCAGATGTTCTCGCCGGCTACGGGTCCGCCGAGGTCCACTTGTTGGCCCACGCGCGCGCGCACGCCGGCGTGCACGCCGCTACGAGCGCTGCGGGCGCGCTCGAGGCGCCCGAAGGCGTCGCGGACAAGGCGCTCGCCCTCCCGCGCGGCGGCAAGGCGCTCGCCGTCGCGCGCGGCGGCGCGACGGTCGACGGGGTCGTCGAGGCGCTCGCCTACGCGAGCTCGGCGTTCATCTTCCTGCCGGCGGGCCGCGACATCGTGTCCTACGGCACGGCGATCCTGCCCGGCGAGGCGGAGACGCGGCCGCTGATGACCGCGGCGGACCCGTCGGCGCGCGCGATGACCTGGGGCATGTGGGGCCTGAACCACTGCTTCATCACCGCGCTCAAGCTCCTCGCCATCAAGGCCAAGGACAAGGCCATGCTCAAGATGCTCGCGGTCCTCACGGCCGTCTACGTGCCGCTGCTCCTCGTCGGCCAGAAGGAGATGGGGCCGCTCGGCGGCGACGTCGGCGGCTTCGTCGCCATCTGCGCGGTGCAGACGCTCACGCTCGGCTACCTCGCCAAGTGACCAAGATCCAAGAACCGAAGGCGGCGTCCCCGAGCCACCCCGAGGACGACGGGCGCGTAAGAAGGCGCGTCGAGCCCCCGCGCGCGCGGGGGCGGATGGCGGTGTGAGGCTCAGAACATGTTGAGGATGGACTGGTTGAGGTCCTGCGCGGCCGGGGCCGGCGCGGCCGGCGGCGCGCCGAAGACGCCGAAGGGGTCGTCCGTGGGCGCGGCGGCCTTGGGCGGCGCGGCGGCGGGCTCGTCCGAGGACTCGGACTCGTCCGAGTCGTCGTCGTCGTCGTCGTCGTCGTCGCTGTCGTCGTCGTCGTCGTCGGACGACTCGTCGTCGTCGTCGTCCGAGTCGCTGTCGTCGTCGTCGTCCGAGTCGCTGTCGTCGTCGTCGTCGTCGGAGTCCGAGTCGTCCGAGTCGTCGTCGTCGTCGTCGTCGCTGCCCTCCTTGGCGTAGAAGGGCGCGTCCTCGGAGGAGATGCCCTGGGTCGAGATGGGCCCGCCGTCCGTGAGGTCGCGGGGGTCGTCGGGCGCGCGCGTCGCCGGGTCGCGCGTCGCCGGGTCGGGCGGGACGTCGGGCCAGTCCGGCAGGTCCTGGTAGCCGTCGACCTCGTGGCCCACCATGATGGACAGGGAGCCGACGACGAAGTTCGGCAACCCGTCGAGCGCCACGGGCCCCGTGAGCGTGAGCGGCGGCTTCTTCGCGGCCAACACGAGCGCCGGCGCCTTCGCCTTCAACGACGCGAGCGCGGCCTCGTCGACGTGCTCCGACCCGGCCACCGAGAACCCCAGGAGCGCCGTGTAGTAGCGGCCCCGGTCCCGGAGGTCGTGGTTCAGGTCGAAGCGCGCGAGCTCGAGGACGAAGCGGAGGAGCGTCGCGAGCCGCCCGTCCGCCGGGTCCGCGACGTGCGCCTTCACCGCGAGATTCACGACCTGCATCTTCACGAGCGTGTCCTCGCCGGCGAAGCGGCCCGCCAGCAACCGCACGAAGTCCGGCAGCAGGTCGCCCGCGTCGGCCCGGTACTCGCCCAGGAGCCAGACGACGTTCGCGCGCGCCGTCGCGCCCCGCGCGTCCGCGGACAGCTTCGACGCCGCCGCGTTCGCCGACGGCTTGGCCACGTCCAGCCCCTCCGTCGTCTTCTCCGCGGCGAAGGCGTAGCCCCGGCCCTCGGGCTTGAGGAGCAGCCGCGCCAGGCGCAGGACGACGTCCGCGCGGAGCAACCCGGGCTTCGCGCCGTCGTCGGGCGCCGCGCCCGCGCAGGCGCCCTGCTGGAGCAGTTGGCGGATGACGACGACGGCCACGGAGACGACGGCGGCGTCGGACGGCTTCGGGTCCTTGTTGTAGGCCGCGATGAGCGCGAGCAGGCCGCCGACGACGTCGTCGGCGACCGCGGGCTGCGCGTCCGCGACCCTTCCCGTCGCGGCGATGGCGTCGCAGACGAAGGAGCGGTCGTTGGACTTCACATAGGTCTGCAGCTCGCGCAGGATGGGCGTCACGTTCTCGGGCGTCGCTAAAGATACTAAGATCTCGAGCTTGAGCTCGCGGTTGAACCGCGCGTCCGTGCCCTTGACGAAGAAGTCGTTGAGGAAGGGCGCGAACATGGACGGCCGCTCGGCGGCCATGGTCGCGATGGACTTGAGCACGACGTACTGGATCTCGCGCCGGTTCCGGAGGATGCGGACCAGCGCGCGGCCGAGCGTCGCGCCCGTCGCCGCGCCGCGCGTGCCGCAGTAGTAGTGGAGCGTGCACACCCCTAAAACGACGCCCGAGTTGCGGCTCTTGAGCAGGGGCAACGACGACCGCAGGGCCAGGCGGTGGTCCGGGTCGAGGTGGCCCTCGGACTCGCCGGGGCCCTCCTTGGTCATGAGCCCCGACGACGGCGGCAGCTCCGGGTCGCGGGGCGCCGCGAAGCCGCCGAAGCCGCTCTCCTCGACGTCGACCTCCTCCTCCTGGCTCTCGTCCTCCTCGTCGGAGTAGAAGGCCTTCTTCACCGTGCGCCGCTTCACCTTGCGCGGCGCGGCCTGCGCGCCCGCGGCCGACCGCCGCTGCGCGAGCGCCTTGGCCGCGTCCGCGGCGCCGGGCGCCGGGTCGACGAACTGCGTGCGGATGTAGCGCGCGAGCGTCTTGAGGATGATGATCTGGGCCCACTCGTCGACGTCCGCGAGCAGGTGGCAGAGCTTCCGGTACGCGCGGTGCAGGAGCGCCCAGTTGTCCGGGCAGACCTCGGAAAAGGCCTGGACGGCACTTCCAAGCACCATGGTCGACGAGTCGCGCAGGAGCTTCTCGATGAGGCCGTGGAGCGTCTCCGCCTGGTCCGGATCCAGCTTGTAGATCTTCGAGATCGCGTTCGCCGCGCACTTGCGCACGTAGGGGCTGCTGTCGCTCGCGCACTTGCGCACGGCCAGCAGCTGGATCTGGATGATGTCGGCGACGCGGATCGACGTCATGACGCGCAGCGCCATGGCGCGGATGAGCTGGTTCGACGCGGCCAAATCCTTCTGGAACGAGTTGATCGACAGCAGCGCCATCTCGCGGCACGCGTGGTTCGCGTCGCAGTAGTGGCTCAGGTACATGTAGACCATCTTCTTGACCTCGACGGACTTGGCCACGACGTTCTTCACGACGTCGCTGAAGAAGTCGCTCGCGTCGCGCCTGCGGGCGCGGTCGAAAGCGAAAGCGGCGCGGCGCGCGCGCGCGGGGCGGCGGGGGCGGCGTCGACGCGGGAACCGCGCCCCTTGGACATCATGGCGAGGAGCCACTTCATGCCCTTGGCCTTGTCGTAGTCCCGCGTCGAGTCGAGGTACTGCTTGATGCGCGTCGGGTTCATCTGTTCCTCGAGGAAGTGCGAGTCGCCGGACACCGTGCCCATCTTCGACGTGGCGGCGTTCATGGCCGACGGTCGCCGCGGCCGGCGCGCCGCCGCCCGCGACTACGAACGACGAGGGACTCCGGCGCGCGCGCGCGCAGGCAGCCGCGCGTCGTGCTCGCCGCGGAGACGATCGTCTACCACGCCAAAGGTGCTGTCGAGATTGCCGTGCTGCCCTTCCACCGTGGCCGCCGAGCGAGGCAGCCCGCGTCGGTGGCATCCATCGGCGCCGCGGCGGAGGCGGCCCCATGGCGTCGCCGCGGGAGCGGGCGATCTCGCCGCCCATCGAGGTCACGGACATGCGCGGCTTCGGCGGCCGCATCTGGGCGCGGCCCTTCATCCGGGCGCAGCGCGTCGTCGAGGAGGCCGACGAGGAGCGCGCCGCGGCGCTCGAGGCCTGGTTCCGCGACCTCGGTGTGAGCAGCGCTTCGGGCGCGGCGCACCCCATCGACGGCGTCCTGGCGACGGGCGGCGTGCGCGCCGCGGGTTTGGTCCTCCGCGCGGCGCGGTGCCTCGTGGGCGAGGAGAACGGCAAGGTCTTCGGCGACGCGCACGGCGACGCCTGGCGCGACGCCCGGGGCATCGCGCGGCGCTTCTCGGCGTGCGCCTTCGCGCGCTGGCCCGGCGGCGACGTGCCGACGCCCTTCGACGCCATCGAGGCCGGGGAGATTTTACTGTATTGCGCGGCGTGCTGCGACGACCGGCCGGAGCGGCGCGGCCGCGTCGTGCGGCGCATCCTGAGCCTGGCCCTGCCCTTCCAGCGCGAGCTCATGGACGCGCTGCGGCGCCAGCGCCGGGCCGAGGAGGGCCGCGACGTCGCCGCCGGCGCGGCGGCGATGACCGTCGTCCCGGACCCCATCGCGCACCTCGCGGCGGGCGACGACGGCGGCGACCTCGTGCGGCCGCCGGCGCGCGACGACCCGCGCGGGCCGGGGGTCTGCGACCCCGAGGACGCCGCGCTGAAGACGCGGTTCCTCGACGCCGTCCGGAGCGGCCGCCCGCTGCGCGTCCGGGGCGCCGCGCGGCCGGGGTTGGACGTGCGGAACTTGATCGCGCTGGGCGAGCACCTCGGCGACGACGGCGGCACCATCGCCGTGCACCTGCCGCGGGAGAAGCCCGAGCCGTCCGGGCTCTACGTCGTCGACGGCGAGGCGAAGCTCCAGAAGCAGCGCGAGTCGTCGCTGGTCGAGTTTCTGCGGTGCGCGTCGTCGACGGAGGACCCGCGGCCCTGCTACGGCTGCCAGATCCCCCTCGCGGGGCCCGACGCGGCCGCGGGCCCGCTGCGGGCCGCGCTCGCCGTCGCGGCGCGCGCCGCGATCCCCGCGTGGGCGTCCTACGCGACGACCGCCGCGGACAGGGCCATCGCCGGCGGCGGCGACGACGGGTCCGCGCGGCTGAACGCCTGGATCGCCTGCGGCGACGCGCCCATGGCGACGGTCGCGCACTTCGACGGCTTCGAGAACTTCATGGTCGTCCTGGAGGGCCGGAAGATGGTGGAGCTCTGGCCGCCGGGCGAGCCGGGCTTGTGCGCGCAGACGGCGCCCTTCATGAGCCACGCGCGGCGCGGCACGGACCTGCCGGAGCCCGTGGAGCGGCTCTTGTTGGAGGCGGGCGACGTCGGGTTCTGGCCGACGGGCTGGTGGCACCGCGTCGTCTCCGCGCCGCGGACCCGGGCCGTCAACGTCTGGTGGCACGGCCGCCACCACCGGGCTTTGACGCAGGGCGTGCCCCCGGAGCTCATGGCCTACGCGATCCGGTCGCTGGCCTCGGACGCGGCCGAGGAGAAGCTGCTGGACGCCGCGGACGCGCGGCGCCGCGCGGACGCGCTGCTGGAGTGCCACCCCGTCGACGAAAAGCTTCCGGCGGCGCTGCTGGGGGGCGACGATGTCGTGGCCTCGGCCTGCCTCCGGAGCCGGACGCTGAAGAGGGACGCGCTCGCGCAGGTCGTCGCGGACCACCCGGCGAGCTGGGCGGCCTTTTTTCCGGGGCGGCTGACGTCGGACCTGACGGCGCACGTGCTGACGAACTACTTCGGCCTGGACCACCTCGACTTCTTGTTCGACGCGCACGGCGCGGATCGCGCGCGCGCGAAGAAGCACCTGTTGGACCGCGCGGAGCGGTGCGCGACGGCCGCGTGGCGCGACGTCGTCCTCGACGCGTCGGGGCTGCGGTCGGACCCGAGCGTCCACGTCCTCGAGGACGACGAGGACCCGCGCGGCGGCGCCGCGGCGCGGCAGCCCGCGTCGCCGACCGCGGCCCGCCTCGCGGCGCTCTGCCTGGTCCACGACCAGCGCGAGGACCCGCGGCTCGACGGGCCGCAGTAGTGTAACGGGGAGTTTGTTTGTGACTTGGTCTAGCCGGCGAGGCCTCGGGTGCACGCGGCGGATCGACAAGCCTATCGACCCCCGGCGGCCCGGCGGCTCTGCGAACGCGCATCCAGCTGCGGGTCCTCGACAGACGAGGCTCGGCTCGAAGTGGGCGTCGAGGCTGCGGTAGACCGCGCCGGGGCCGTCGCGCGCACGCTCAGCACTGCGACGAACGCGCCGCCACTCACTTTCACCTGCGCCACCGCCGCCGCCGCGCCGCGCGCCGCGCCGCCTGCGCCGCGCCGTTCTTCGATGGCTTCTACCGCTCAGTTCACGGCCGCAATGGAAGCGCCTGTCATCGAAGTGCTAAACGCGAAAATCGTTGTCTCATTAGCCGTGCCTAAATCAGCCGCGCACGTCCTCATCTATTTATTTGAGGGCGACGACGAAGTCAAGCTCTTGGTTCCCGCCACGGGCGTGATGCTACCGCCCGGCGCGGTAGGCCGCGCCTGGCGTGTCACGCCGTCCCAGCGTACGCCTTTCACGAAGCTCGCCTTCACTGTCGAAGGGCTCAAGCCCGACGTCAAATATACGGCGACGTTCTGCGCGCGCGAATCTGACGAGATTTCTTTCGGCCCGGAGTCGCCTCGGAGTCTGCCCAAGACGTTCACGCTGCCGAAAGCGCCCGCCATGCCCGTCGTGGTTCCGGCTGACATGGGGTCTGCGAACGTGTTCTTCGCCGCGCCGTTCAGCTGCAACGCGATCGAGATCGTCTTCACCAACGAGGCCGGGGATGAAATTCGCGAGAAGCAGATGATGACGACTCCAGTGTCACGGACTTCCTACAAAAAGGTCTCAGGGTTGGAACTAGGGAAGAAGTATACTGTGGTCGTTTTCAGCTTGAACGGCGCCGGTCGAACTCCATCGCCTTCTACGTCGTACTGCTCCAAGGAATTTGCGCCGATTGCTCCGGGCGCTCCAGACGTGGAAGTCCTCGGCGACACGTCGGTGCGCGTCTCTTACACGCTCCCTTTGCAAAATATTGCGCGCGTGGCCACAACTGCCGCTTCGATTAGTTTCGCAACCGGCGGCATGACGTCCTTTGTTCATTCGCAGAAAATGGTTCTCGTTTCAACAGCTTCCTACTTCGGACGCCAGCCTAATGCCGTAACCGTCACTGGCTTGACCGCCGACACCACATACAGCATCTCCGTGAACGCCGCCAACAGCTTTGGGACCTCGCTTCCGTCCCCGGAGACCACGGTGACCACGGAGAAGTCTGAGGTCGAGGTGACGCGCGTGCGCTCTTCCGATGAGCGTGATGCCGAGCTCATCAAGAACGCCGTCGTCGTCGACGAGGAAAACGCGGCGCCGCACGCGAAGCGCGCGAAGTCTGAGCCTCTCAGTGCGCAAGAACTTGAAAATTTGCCAAGAATTTCGAAAAAGTGAACACGCGGCCATCATAAAGATCCCACCCGCCCGTGTTTAAAACTGGAGCAGCGCGGCCGCGAGGGCGAGGAGGAGCAGGGCCGCGAGGCGGTGGTTGGCGTCGCGGGCGTCGGGGAGGTCGACGCCGCGCTCGACGTCGTTGGCCGCGGCGTCGACGGCGTAGGCGACGGGCGCCGCGGCGAGGAGCGAGCCGCCGAGGAGGGCCGGCAGGCCGCAGAGGGCGCCGAGCGCGTAGGCGCGGTTCGCCGAGAAGGGCGCGTCGTCGCCGAGGAGCGCGACGGCGAGCGTCGCGAGCGCGGCGGGCGCGGGGCCGAACGCGCGGCCGAGCGCGGGCTCGCACCAGCAGAAGAGGTAGCCGTAGTGCCCCGCGCCGAGGGCGTGGTAGGCGAGCACCGGCGCCAAACTCACGGGCTTCGGCGGCGGCGGCGGCGGCGCCGCGGGCATGACCGGCGGCGCCTTGGCGCCGCGATCCGTGTCGACGAGCCAGTCGTCCAGCGCGTTCAGGTCCGCGGTGTCCTCGTCGTCGTCCGTGTCGCTCTCGTGGTCCAGCAGCTTCGTGCGCACGTCCTCGACGACGACGTCCTCCGTGCGCGTCTTGCCCTTGACGACGTAGGTCTTGGCGATGCGGCGGACGCGTTTCGCCGTCGTGACCGCCGAGGCCTTCAACGCGTTCTTCGCGTCCTTGAGCCGCGGCCAGAGCGAGTAGGCGACGACGGCCTGGGCGATGATCGCTACGAGCACCTTCGGCCCGCCGAGGCCCAGGTCGGCGGCGGCCGCGGAGCGGCCCACGGAGACGAAGAGGGCCGGGATCGCGACGCCGACGAGTAGCTGCAGCAGCGCGAAGCACACGGCGCCCGGCGCGCGCTGTTTCGCGCCGCGCCGCCGCCGCCGCGCCAGGTAGCAGAGCGCCACGTAGACCGGCGCCGACGCCGCGACGAGCGCCGGCTCGAGCGACGCCATGCGGTCGCTGTGGAACGCGAACGCGTCCGCCACGACGCCCGTCGGCGGCGCCGCGGACGGCGGGAACGGCGCGCGGCCCGGCGCCGGCGTCTTCCGCCAGGTCTTCGGCGACCACCACTTGCGCGGCGCCAGCGCGAGGGGCTCGTCCGCCGAGGGGCCCTTCGCCTTCCGGTAGACGTGGCACCAGTGCGTCACGGGCTCGGGCGCGCCGCCGTTCGGGGGCGCGAGCGTGCCCGACGCGCGCACGACGACCTCGATGTCGAGGTGGAGGAGCTGGCGCAGCGCCGACGGGATGACGAAGGTCGCCAGCCGCTCCCGCTCGCGGCACCGGTCCTCGTAGGGCGAGCACGTCGGCGCCGTCGCGGACGTCGCCGCGCGCGCCTTGGACCCCCTGGGGTCGCACATGTCCTGCGGGAAGGACCCGAAGGCGTGGACGAAGAGGTTGAGGAACGACGCCGACGTCTTCACGTCGACGTAGTAGCCCGTGACGTTCATGCCGCAGGCGCGCCCGTGCGGCATCCAGGGGATCTCGAGGTGGGTCCCGTTGTCCTGCGGCAGCGACCAGCGCTCGATGTGGTCCGCCGGCTGCGTGAGCGAGAAGCCCGTCATGTCCGACTCGCAGAAGCCGACCTCGAGACCCATTTTACGACTTCGCTGCGAGTGATTGCGTCGACGGGACGACGACGACGCCGACAGCGAAGCCGACGCAATTTGTCCACGGCACCACACACACCCTAATGGTGCGGCCACTAGACGTCCGCGCCTCCAGCGCGCACGGACGCGCGCGTCGAGCGGCCCGAGAGCGGTTGGCGCTGTCGACTGCTACCTCTAGGAGGGCCGGAAACGCTCTTCTTTGTTTCGTAGACCCGACTTCGCGCGCGCACGCGTCGGTCGACAAAGTGGCGGAATCGGCCGAGCCAGCCGTGCTCCGGCGGATCAGCGTTTGAATAGCTTCTTTTGCGACTGGAGGCTCGTCATGGTGGTGCGAGTCGATGGTGCGACGCACTCTTTGTGGTTCGTCGACTTTTGGGCGACTCGCGAATGTCCGCCGGGCGCCGAAGCGCTTCGACCGAAAACGCGAGCCGCGGTGCGCCTGTGGGCGCTGGCGGCGGTCTGGCTGTCGTCGAAGGCGTGGACCATATGTTACGAGCGGGCGAAGGCGTCGGAGTCGCCCCGGGTTGCGAAATCGGCGTGCGAGAGGTTGTTCTGGTCAAAAGTGGCCTCAAATAGCCCGAAAACGAATGATTTCGGCGCCAAACGCAGCGTTTCGCGTCGACCGATCACCGTCGCTGTGTTCCGCCGGGCGGTTCGACATCATAGAGCTCCTGCACGGCGATCTACACCGTCTCCGACGCCCACAAGGTGCCCGACACTCGCCGAAAGCGTCCCGGCCGAGAAGCGGCGAATGGTCTCCGCGGCCTGTTTCGACCGCGTCCGGGCCTCGGTCGAGGTTTGTGCGACCTGCCCGTCCGTCGACGGTCCCGACCGCAGCCGCGGGCGGCTGGATCGCCGCAGAGAGCGCCTTGGAGCGCCTCCAGGGGCTCAAAATAGCTCATTTTTACCTAAAAGCACTCCCATAAGGCTCTCTAGAGCTTACCCACGCAAGTTCCTGCTTAAGCGTGAACGAAACCGACGCGGGCGGCTCTCAGGAAAGCACGGGCGGCCCGCGGAGGCTGGCTACAGAGCCTGCAGGAGCAAATTTAGGTGAAAATGGGCTATTCTGAGCCCCTGGAGGCGCTCCAAGGCGCTCTCTGCGGCGATCCAGCCGCTCGCGGCTGCGGTCGGGACCGTCGATGGACGGACAGGTCGCACAAACCTCGACCGAGGCCCGGACGCGGTCGAAACAGGCCGCGGAGACCATTCGCCGCTTCTCGGCCGAGACGCTTTCGGCGAGTGTCGGGCACCTTGTGGGCGTCGGAGACGGTGTAGATCGCCGTGCAGGAGCTCTATGATGTCGAACCGCCCGGCGGAACACAGCGACGGTGATCGGTCGACGCGAAACGCTGCGTTTGGCGCCGAAATCATTCGTTTTCGGGCTATTTGAGGCCACTTTTGACCAGAACAACCTCTCGCACGCCGATTTCGCAACCCGGGGCGACTCCGACGCCTTCGCCCGCTCGTAACATATGGTCCACGCCTTCGACGACAGCCAGACCGCCGCCAGCGCCCACAGGCGCACCGCGGCTCGCGTTTTCGGTCGAAGCGCTTCGGCGCCCGGCGGACATTCGCGAGTCGCCCAAAAGTCGACGAACCACAAAGAGTGCGTCGCACCATCGACTCGCACCACCATGACGAGCCTCCAGTCGCAAAAGAAGCTATTCAAACGCTGATCCGCCGGAGCACGGCTGGCTCGGCCGATTCCGCCACTTTGTCGACCGACGCGTGCGCGCGCGAAGTCGGGTCTACGAAACAAAGAAGAGCGTTTCCGGCCCTCCTAGAGGTAGCAGTCGACAGCGCCAATCGCTCTCGGGCCGCTCGACGCGCGCGTCCGTGCGCACCGGGGGGGCTGGACGTCTAGTGGCCGCAGCACCCCCTCTGATTAGGGTGTGCACAGCGGCACCGTCCTCGCGAATCCTTGAGCTCATGAGGAGCCAACTTTGAGTCCGTCGGGGCAGCATGTCGGGCTACACGGACCTCGACGCGCCGCCGCGGCGCGGCGTGCACCGCGTCGTGGGCTTCGGCGCCGGCGCGGCCCTGCTCTTCCTCGGCTTCGCCGCCTCGCGCAACGAGTGGCACTTTCTGGAGGAGGAGCTCAAGGAGAAGCGCGGCATGCACGCCGCGGCGGCGGAGCCGACGACGTCCGTCGTCACGCTAAACTCCACGGACTTCACGGCCATCGACGCCGTCTGCGAGCACGTGGCCAAGATGGAGGGCGTCGGCGACTGCCGCGATCTGGACGACGACACGCTCTGGCGGTACGTGCCGCGGAAGATGGAGCTAGAGGTCGACCGTGAGCTAGTAGAGGGATCCATCGGTTCCGTGGCGCTCGGGGGCTACGTGGCCTTCAACATGGTCTGGCAGGATACGACGGGCGACTTCGCCTCCTCGTGGTTCGTCGTCGTGTCCTACGCCGGAGAGATAAAGACGATGGTCCCGCTCCACCAGGGCGGCGACGTCTGGCGCGCCGCGGGCCTCAAGCCCTGGTCCGAGTCCGAGTTTGTCTTCGCCGCGGGCAAGAACACGCTCCTCAAGGGCTACGCGTTCAAGGTGGACTGGCGGACGGGCGCGTACGAGCGCCTGACGGACGTCGAGATCAACACGCACGACGTCCAGAAGGGCTACCAGGGCAACGCGTTCTGGAGCGCCCTGCCGTCGGAGGAGTTCCAGGAGACGTGCGTCGACCTCGGCACGGCCTGCCCCAAGTCGTCGGCCATGCGCATCTCGGGCGTGCCCCGCGCGGACGTGCAGGATCTGAACCACATCCAGGCGCTGGAGGACGACGCGTATCTCCTGATCTCGTCGCGCATGACGAACACGCTGTACTACGTCCACGCGGGCAACGGGTCGAAGATCTGGGCTTTGGGCGGCGACGACGGCGACTTCGGGGTCGGATACACGGGCGACTACTACGCGCCGGGCGAGAGCTACTGGGTCGGCCAGCACAACGCGGAGTTCATCGGCAAGAGCCAGTACGCGCTCATGAACAACAACTTCGACACGAAGAAGAATTCCAAGCTGCTGATCGTCGAGTTCGCGCCCGACTCCGACGACGCGAACGCGACGGTCGTCTGGGAGTACGACACGGGCGCGTACTCGCAGAACTTCGGCGACAACGACCGCCTGCCCACGGGCAACATGCTCGCCTGCTGGTGGCCCAGCGAGACGATCAACGGCTCCGACGCCTACGAGGCGCGCGTCGCCGAGATCGCGCGCGACTCCATGGAGACGGCCTTCCGGCTGGACATCTACGGCAAGAAGACGTGCGCCGACGGCGAGACGTGCGCGCGCGGCACGGGCTGGCTCATGTACAGCGTCGAGCGCTTCTACGAGGGGCCCCTCGTCTACGACGTCACCTGCGACGGCCACGACGTCACCTTTGGCGTCGCGAACGCGTTCAAGCAGGCGAGCCAGTACGAGGGCTTCTTCAACATCACCGACGACAAGGACGCGGAGCTGGCGACGGGTCGGTTCAGCTTCGCGCCCCACTGGCGGGCGACGGCGGTCCACGCGAAGCTCGCCGCGACGTCGAAGACGGGCACGATCTACGTCGAGAACCAGTTCGGGTCCAACGCGACCGCGACCTACGACTGCCGCCAGGACAAGCCCTAGGCCGTGCCCCCACCTGTATGTTCACTTTTGATGTTGATGTCACGCGAGGCTCCGGGGCCGCGCGCGCGCCGCGGCCTTCTTCGGCGCGCCGTCGAGGGGCGCGGGCGGCGGCTCGTCGTCGTCGTCGCCGCGGCCGCCCTTGCGCTCGGGCACGATGGACGACACGAACCAGCACTGGTCGAAGCCGTCGAAGCGCTCCGTCTCGCGGGGGTCGATGCTGAGGCGCTCCGGCGGCGGCGGGTCGTGCTGGCGCATGAGCGTGAAGACAAAATAGACCGGCGGCGCGGCGTCGGCCGCGGCCTGGAGCCAGCCGCCGTCGGACGCGTCGTACATGTCCGCGTGGAAGGTCTTCACCTTCACGCGCGCCGTGTAGCGGGGCAGGCGCCCGTTCGCGCGGTCGTTGATCGCTAGACCGGACACGATCTCCGCCCAGCCGTGGCCGATGAGGCCCGGGCACGTCTCGTCGAGCGTACACCGCAGGCGCCGCCGCACGACGTCCGCGGGCGGGTCGAGCTGGCCGCCGCCGCCCTGCGCGCGGCCCTCCTCGACGATGATGGCGCGCCAGGCGCGCGAGCAGAGCGAGTAGGCCGTCTGCAGGTCGTTCGTCGACAGCGCGCGCAGCTGGGCCTCGATGACCTCCGTCGGCGGCGTCGACGCCGTCGGGAAGCGCCCTTCGTTCGCCGGACTGCTCGCGGGCGGGAGCCGCTTCGACGGCGGCTGCAGCGCAGCGGCGGTCGCGAGCAGCGCGAGCAGCGCGGCGTGGACCATAATTGCGCGGCCAGAGGCGCGCGATTTGTTCTCGAGATTTGCCACAAGATTTAGCGAGATGTTAACCCCATTTTCTTGCACCTGTAATTAAAAAGCCAGCGGCATGGCCAGCGGCATGGGGCGGCCCTAGCGAAGATGCGCCACGTCCTCGCGTCCCTGCTCGCTCTCACCCATGCGCGCCTCGCGGAGCGGCGCGGCTTCTTCGAGCTGCACATGGACCTCCAGCTCGACGAAGGCCAGGTCCTCTTCGTGACGCGGGACTACCGCATCGACGAGGACGTGGCCCTCCTCTGCGCCGCCGTCGCGCCGACCTCGGCGAGCTGCCCGAGCATCGCAAAAACCGCGGCGTCGCACGTGCTGGACCGCTGCCTCTACCTCATCCACCTGGGCACGGACGACGGCAAGGCCGCGTGCAAATGGGTCGTCGCGGACGCGACGGAGACGGAGGCGTCGCCGCCCGAGGACGACCTCGTCGCGCTCGTCGACGCCTACGATGCGGGCCCGGGCCTCGAGAAGTACCGCCACTACTTCGAGGTCTACGAGCGGCATCTCGCGCCCTTCCGGCGTCGAAGCTTCCGCATGCTCGAGATCGGCGTCGCCGACGGCGGCTCGAGCGTGCTCTGGCGGTCGTGGCTCGGGCCGGGCCTCGAGCTCCACTGCGCCGACATCAACCCGCGCTGCGTCGCGGGCGACCCGGCCGCGACGACGCACCACGGCGACCAGGCGGACCCGGCGTTCCTCGCGCGGATCCTGGCCGCGGCGTCGGGCGCGCTCGACGTCGTCGTCGACGACGGCGGCCACGGCATGCGCCAGCAGATCGGCACGTTCGAGTTCCTCTACCCGAGGCTCGCGGCCGGCGGCGTCTACGTCGTCGAGGACTGCCACACGTCCTACTGGCCGTCCTTCGGCGGCGACGGGCCCCGGTCGTTCGTGGAGTTCGTGAAGCGGAAGATGGACGCGCTCCACTACTTCCACCTCCCCGTCGCGTCGGACGCGCGCGCGCGCCTGTCGGCGGAGGACGTCGCCTTCGCGCGGGAGACCAAGGCCATCAGCGTCTTCGAGTCCGTCGTCGTCTTCGAGAAGCGGGAGACGGCGATCTCGCCGACGGATTTAGCCCCGGTCATCCGGGGCTCCGTGTTCACGCCGGGCGTCGGCCAGCGCGCGGACTCGACGGCCGGGATCGGCTACGCGCTCTACGACGCCTAACGTGTACGGCAGCCGCCCCGGGCGACCCAGGCCCGCGCGTCCTCGGGCCGGAGGCGGACGTACTGGGGCAACGGCCAGTGCGCGTCCGCGCGGAGGCACTTGAAGCGGCCCGAGTGGTCCTGGAGGTACTCCTCGTCGTGGGGCCAGTTGTACATGACCCGGTCCTTGCCCTTGGCGTCGAAGATGGGATCGTAGAGGAAGGTCTTCGACGCGAGGTGGCGCGCGGCGCCCGCGAGCTCCGAGAACGTCGAGCTCAGCGCGCCGACGGTCGTCCGCGAGTTCGCGAGCAGCAAAAAGTCGGCCACGGACGCCCAGCGCTCGTGGGCGAGCTCGCCCCAGTCGCGCCCGGCGAGCACGGCCTTGACGTCCGTCCGCGCGACCTTCTTGAGCGCGTCGCGGCGGCTCAGGGGCATCGCCGACGCGTTCAAACACCGGAAGTCGAGCCGCGCCGCCGCCGCGGCGCCGACGGCGCCGCGGATGGCGTCGTACAGCCGCTCGACGCGGCTCGGCAGGTCCGTGGCGACGAAGACCGTGCGCCGGCCGCTCCCGGCGTCGTCCGCCAACGCCACCTTCACGCAGCGCGCGGCGTTCGCTTCGATCGCGTCGAGGGGCTGGTGCCGCCGATGGCGCACGTGGACGCCGACGTCGAAGAGGCGGTCCCCCGACCGCGGGAGCGTCTCGTCTAAAATCGACGACAGGGCGAAGGTCCCGTCGCCCGGCGCGGGCTGCGGGTCCAGGAGCGCGTCGTAGAGCAGGCCCCACGCGTTGACGCCGGGCGCGCCGAAGAGCGCGCGGAGCCGGTCGCCGAGTTCGCCCGCCGCCGCGGCGTTCTCGAGGAGCAGCGGCGCGAGCCAGGTCACGGCGGACCGCACGTGGACCAGGGGCGCGTCGCCGCGCGACAGCGCTGCGTCGTCGCAGAGCAGCCACGAGACGCCCGCGCCGCACGCGTTTTCATTCAAACACCGCGCGGACATGGGGAAGAAGTCGCGCACGGCCTCGGCGCCGTCGGCGCCGCAGCCGCCGCACTTTTCGCAGCCGCCGGCGGCGCCAAAGGCCGCGAGCACGGGCTCCTTCGACGCCCACCGCCGTTCGACGGCCCCGAGGTAGCGCCAGAAGCCCGCGCGGAACTTCTTGTCGTCGCTCACGAGCAGCGTCCGGTTGCTCGCGACGGCGAAGGCGAGCGCGTTCAGCGCCACGTTCGCGCTGTTGCCCAGGCCCCGGCCCCAAAAGTCGGCGCTCACGAAGCGCTGGCCGCAGGGGTCCGCGGCGACGCGCGCGACGACAGCCTCCGTCGACGCCGCGTGCTCCGCGACGTAGCGCGCCAGCAGGCCGCGCACGGCGCCGTCGTCGCCCGGGGCGGCGGCGGCCACCGCGACGATCAAAAAGGTGAGCAGCATATGCATATGCATCCCATCGTCATCGTGCTTTGCTCTGTAGGGTTAACATTAGCTTCTTGAAACGGACCCGGGCCCGCGTTATCGATGGGCGTCTCTTCCAACCAAAACACGGCGCGGTCCGCGCGGAGCGGGCGCAGCGGGAAGCAGGGCCACGGCGAGGAGGAGAAGCAGAGCAGCGGCCATGGCGCGCCGGTGCTGCCGCGGCTCGGCGTCGGCTACGATGCGCCCGGCGCGCTCGACTGCTTCGCCGACGGCACGCCGCCCGTCGGGCGGTCGCTGCCCGCCTTCTGGATCAAAGAAGAGGAGAAAGCGACGGTGACGCGCAAGCGCAAGAAGACCATGGACCCCGAGTTCCTCAACCTGTTGCATCGCAAGCTCCACGAGGCGACGTCGAAAGCCGTCGGCAACGACTGGTCCATGCTCTTCAGCAACGCGGACAAGGACGCGTCGGGCACGCTCGAGCTCGACGAGCTGCGGCGCCTCGTGCGCACCACGTTGAAGATCCCGCCGACGGGCATGTCCAACGACATGGTCAAGCAGCTCTTCCAGGTGCTCGACTACAACGACAACGGGTCCATCGAGACGCACGAGTTCGAGACCTTCCTCAAGCACGGCGCCGACGTCATGCGCACGGAGAACCAGGCCGAGGACCCCAACGCGAGCCGCGAGGCGACGCCGCGCCCCTCGATCGTGGAGGCGAACCCGGCCGCGGGCACGGTCCGCGCGCGCGAGGTCAACCAGCCCTTCCTCCAGCACCACGTGCGCGAGATCCGCATGGAGAACAAGCGCGCCATGGCGTCGACGCGCGAGAAGCTCATCTTCGAGCTCGCGAAGCAGACCCAGCTCGGCCTCTCGAAGCACCTCGGCGTCCACTACGAGATGACGTCCGTCGCAAACGTCGTCCGCCTCGCGATCCAGAACGAGCACCTCCACGCGGCGGAGATCGACGCCCTGCCCAACGCGGGCGACGTGCGCAAGGCCAAGGAGGTCTTCAAGGCCGTCCGCTCCTACAACCTCAAGAAGGTCGCGACGCTCCTCGAGATCGACGTCCCCCGGACGCCCACCTGGGGGAGCATGTCCTAACGGTGCTACGACCGGCGCGGCGCGGCGTGGTAGGCGGCAACCGCCTCCCGCTGGGCGTCGCGGCACAGCGTCGCGATGCGCCGGAGCTGCACGTCGACCGCGGCGCCGTTGCCCGGGTCGTTGGCGACGACGAACTCCCAGGGCGCGTAGTCGTCGAGCCCGCACTCGGACTCGGCGTCGTCGACGCCCGCGGCGAAGGCCCAGCCGCGCGCCGCGCGCGTCGCCTCGGAGGCCGAAACCCGGACGCGGACGACGGTCTTCACGCGCTTCAGGAAGAAGTCGACGTCGCCGGGCCGCCGCGCGTCGGAGACGATGAGCACGGGCCGCGTCGCCGCGTCCAGGACCTTACGCGCGAAGAAGCCCGGGTCCGCGTGCCTCCGCGCCTCGCCCCAGGCGATCATGGGCTTCCGGTGCTTCTCCTTGTACGCGCTCGCGGTCAGGAGCTCGGCGTAGTCGAGGCCGTGCTCCTCGGCGTAGGCGCGCTTCAGCGGCGCCGACACGGACCCGATCTCCGCGATGGACTCGCCGACGAGGGCCAGCAGCTTGTCGGAGCAGTAGTCCTTGCCGCTCTTGCGCTTGCCCGAGAAGACGACGGCGAGGTGGACGACGGCCTCCGACGCGTCCGTCTTCGCGCAGAGGCGCCGGTAGAGCCAGTAGGAGAAGCCCAGGGCCGCCGTGGCGCCCAGGGCCGCCGCGGGACGCACGGCCATCGGGCTCGGCAGGTGCGGCGCGCGCGGCTCGACCAGCGTCCACAGGGCGCACGGGCTGTGTGAGCTCCGTTCGGCGATCCGTTAGAGCTGACGATAAATTTTACTGCAAGTTTGTTGAGCGCCGCACCGAGGCAGCCCGCAGCGCGGCCGGCGTCGGCCGCCGGGCCGCGCGCCGGTGCGGAGCGATGGCGCAGAAGAAGTACAGCCCGTTCGCGAAGAAGCTGCAGGTCCACCCCGTCGACGACGACGGCGCCGCGCCGGAGGCGGCGACCAAAACGCTCGAGCCGGCGACGATCCGGGAGGACTACGCCCAGGACGTGCAGTACTACAAGGACCTGTTGGCGCACCAGGAGACGGGCCTCCTCTGCTGCCGTTCGTCGCTGATCATCAACCCGAAGGGCCGCTACATGCACTGCTGGGACATGGCCGCGCTCGTCGCGCTATTGCTCACGGCAGTCGCGACGCCGTTCGAGGTCGCGTTCGTGCGCTTCGCGCCGGAGACCATCGGCGAGGCGACGTCGCAGGGCACGAAGGCGCGCTGGTTCTTCTTCAACCGCGCCGTCGACGCGGCCTTCTCCGTGGACATGGTCCAGACGTTCTTCATCCCCTTTAGAGATCCGAAGCACGGCGGCCGGCTCTGCAAGAACCACCGGCGCATCTTCTGGAACTACGTGCGGGGCTTCTTCATCCTGGACTTTCTGGCCGCCATCCCCTACGACCTCATCGTCATGACGACGGGGGGCGGCATCCTGAAGATGCTGCGCCTGATCCGGCTGATACGGGTCGCGCGCCTCGGGCGGATCAAGGCCATCTTCCAGCGCTACATGCAGCGCGTGACGGTGAACTACGCCGTGCTCGCCCTCTGCCAGTTCGCCTTCTTTCTGCTGTTGTCCGTGCACTGGATCGCCTGCATCTGGGGCATGGTCGCGTCCCACGAGGCCGTCGGCGTCGACACGAAGCCCGTCTTCTCGTGGCTCGACGCCTTGGAGCGGAACAAGCCGTCGTCGTGCATGTGGATGGGCTCTACGCCGGGCGTCGAATACGTGAACGGCGCGTTCGTCGCCGTGCCCGCGGGCGAGCTCGCGTGCCAAAACTACCGGAAGATCGCGGACCGCTACTTCCCCGCGCTCTACTTCGCGGTCTACACGCTCACGGGCACGGGCTACGGCGACATCATCCCCGTGAACGAGACGGAGTACGCCGTCTGCATCGTCTGCATGATGTACAGCGCGCTGCTCTGGGCCTTCATGATCGGGAAATTCTGCACGATCGTCGCGGGCATGGACAAGCACGGCGCGCAGTTCCGCCAGACCATGGACGACGTCAACTACATGCTCCGGGACCGGCAGCTCCCGCCGGAGATGTGCCGGCGCGTGCGCACCTACTTCGTCAAGAAGCGAAGCATCATGCGCGCGCGGAACCACCGCGTGCTCGAGCGGACGATGTCGAGCCAGCTGCGGGGCGAGGTCGCGGCCGCGAAGTGCGGCAAGTGGCTCGACGCCGTCTGGTACCTCGCGGACACGTCCCACGAGTTCAAGCGCGAGCTGTCCGTTTGTTTGGAGCCCATCCTCTACGCGCCGCTCGAGCCCATCGACTCGCCGAACGCGTTGTACGTCCTGACGTCGGGCGTCGCGATCCGGAAAAGCAAGGTGCTCACGCACGGCGAGATCTGGGGTTTGGACTTTTTGCTCCCGTCCAAGAAGACGCACAAGTGGCGCGGCTCGAAGCGGCGCGTCGTCTCCGTGGCCATCACGTACGTCGAGGTCTTGATGCTGTCGCAGTCGGCGCTCAACGCGATCCTGCTGGACTTCCCCGAGGAGCTGCGGCGCATCCGCGGCGCGAGCCGCTGGCAGGTCGTGCGCATGGCGCTGGAGCTCTGGGCCATGAACTACGCGGACGAGCGCGAGGAGCGGCGCCGCGAGGAGAAGCGGAGGGGCGAGGCGAAGGGCGACGCGCCGCTGGCGCCCCTCAAGGGCGCCGCCGTCGCCGACGCCGAGGGCTTCTCGAAGAGCGCGCTCGCGGAGATCCGGTCCGCGGGGCTCGTGCACTCGAGCCTCGCGCGCGCGGACGACGACGACTTCTCCGACGTCTCCGATTTGAACAGCCCCATGGTCCGCGCGGCGCCGTCGCCCGTCGGGCCCGGCGGCGACCCGCAGCCGGGGCCGGGCAAACAGACCGTCGACGCGGCCCTCGTGGACCAGATCGGCGACCTCGAGCAGGTCATCGCCGCGCAGGCGGGCCAGCTCGCGGCGCTGCGGCAGGCCGTCCTCGACCGCGCGCGCCGCGACCGGACGCGCGTGGAGCTCGGGGCCCAGTAACTAGGTGGCGATGTAGTCGTCGGCCTCGCGCGCGCGCGCCGCGGCGCTCCGGGCGCTCCAGCTCGCCCGGAGCTCGGCGACGAAGCCCGGCAGCTTCGCGCGGAGGCCCGGGCAGTCGACGGCGCCCAGCAGGCTCAGGTCGCCCTCGCAGGCGCCGTGGGCCCGCTCCAGGGCCGCTAAGTCGTCGGCGCAGTCGTCGACGTCCGCGTCCAGATCGAGCTGGAACGCGTGCACCAAGCCCAAGATCCACTTCACGGAGTCGTCCCAGCGGCCCCGGTCCCGGCGCGCCGCGCGGTGCACGAGGCCCAGCGCCGCGTCGAGCATCTTCGAGATGCGCTGCTCCAGCAGGATCACGCGGTCCAGCGCCGTCACGTAGTCGTCGGTCGCGTCGTCGAGGGCCGCGCCCCAGTTCGTCAGAAGGTCCTCGACCGCGTCCGCGGCGCGCACGGACGCGTCCGTCAAAATCTGCGCGACGGGCTCGAAGAGGGCCGGGTGCAGCGTGCAGACCAGATCCACATAGTCCTCGTCCCCGTACGCCGCGACGAGCGCCTCGGCCTTGCGCCGGTAGCCCTCGAGCGCGCACGCGCGCTCGACGGCGTCGCGCTCGTGTTCCTCGCACTCCGCCGCGAGCGTCTCCAGCGCCGCGTCCGTCGCGCCGGCGACTTCGGCCGCCGTGTCCGGCGCTAGACCCTCGCACGGCTTGAGGTCGTCGAGGCCGAGCGACGCGCGCACGGAGCTCTGCGCGATCGTCTCCGTGTAGGAGCCGTAGACGGACCGCGTGAGCTTCGTCTTGACCATGAGCTCCACGAGGCCCTGGACGAAGGACGGCGACGAGGGGAACGCGCCGACGCGCAGCGCGGCGACGACCGTGCGCCGCGGGAAGGCGTCGAAGGCGCCGCGCGCGGCGCGGAGCCGCTCCGTCCGCGGCCGCAGCTTGCGGCCGAGGCGGAGGACCACGAGGGGCTTCGCGGCGTCGAGGACGCACCGGAGCACGTCCGGCAGGTCCGACGCGTCCGGCGACGCCGTGATCGCGTCGAAGACGACGTCGGGCGCGAGCTCGCCGGCCGCGCCGCGGCACCGCGCCTGGAGCCGCGCCTCGTACGAGTCGCCGGCGTCGGCCGCGGCGCGCTCGCCCGCGCTGAGGTAGAAGAGGGGCTGGGCCGCGCCCTGGAGGAGGTGGTAGCGCGCGCCGCGCTCCTCCGGCAGGCCCGCGCCGCCGGGCCCCGCCTCGAGGGCCTCGGCCTTGGCCAGCAGCCTGGGCATCTGCGCGCACAGATCGTCGACGACCTTCGGCCAGTCGTCCGACGCGACGAGCGGGCAGCGCTTCAGCGCCCCGAGCAGGCCCCGGAGCACGGGCGCGCCCGCGTCCTTGGCCGCGTCGTCGGAGGCCTCGTCGAGCATGGCGTCGACCTCGTCGCCGAGCGCCTTCTGCAACAGCCAGGCGACGGCGAGCGACGTCGCGGGCGGCGGCGCCTTCGCCGCGGCGCCGACGTCCTCGGTGAGCGGGCGCGTCCACGTCGTCTCGCCGTCGTCCGACACGAAGTAGTCGCTCCCGCTCGACGGGTCGCGGAAGCAGCTCCAGCCCGCGGGCAGCGCGTCCTCGGCGAGCTTCCGCGCGACGTCCTCGATCCAGTACGGCGGCGGCGGCGGCGCGTCCGCGGGCGCCGCGGCGCCGAACAGCGCGAGCGCCGCCTCCCAGCGCGCGCGGAGCGCCGCCTCCCGCGGGAACCAGAGCTTGAAGGGCGTGTCGCCCGCGCCGCCCTCGACGGTGATCTCCGCGTCCGCGCGGTAGAGGCCCCGCTCGTAGCGCGCCGCGTACACCGCCGCCGCGACGACCTCGCCGGAAATCTCCACCGCGTCGTCGGCGCCGGGCGTCGGCCGGAGGCCCGCGGGCGCCTTGTTCACGCGCCAGACCGCCAGCGTCCAGGCGCGCTTCTTCGGGGGTGGGGGCGTGAGCTGGACGCAACAATAAGGGGCGAGCTCCAGAGGCCAGCCGCCGAGCTGCATGATGGACGTGTAGGGCAGCGGGTCCGTCGCCTCGCCGGCGACCATTGCGACGGCGAGTACGCGCGGGGGCCTCGCGCAGCCCTTCCCCGACCGCTACTACTGGACGAACCCCGTCGCGGATGGTGTCTTTCGGCTGGTTTCAATGCGGTTCCATGATGACAAGGCAGCCTTTGGACAGCAACAAGCGGCACCTTGCACTGATCGATCCTCGCCGATTATCGTGCATGCGTGAAGCTCTGGCCTCGTGTGCTGGTGCAAGCAGCAATGGTCGCCTGTAACTCGCTGGCCCTGCTCCTGTCGCTGCGGGTGAGCGTCGCCTTCATGGCGTCGCCGCCGAAGAGCCTGATCTCCAAAATCGCGCCGCTCAAGGCCGAGGCCACGGACGAGACGCTCTACGCTCTGGGCGTCAACGTCGCCACGCAGCTCGGCGACATCCGCAAGCTCTTCCCGACGGAGGAGATGCCGCAGATCCTCCGGGGCATCGAGGACTACCTGACGAACAAGGTCGCGGACCCGACGGACATCCTCCGCGCGAACGCGAACGACATCAACGCGATGCTGCAGGACCGCATGGTCAAGGTCGTCGCCGACGAGCAGGTCAAGGGCCTCGCGGCCCAGGAGGAGGCCGCGGCGCGCGAGGGCGCGACGCGCACGGCGTCGGGCCTCGTCATCGAGCACGTCAAGGAGGGCGCGGGCCCGCAGCCGACGGCCGCGTCGACGGTGTCGGTGCACTACGTCGGCACTCTCGTCGACGGCACGGTCTTCGACAGCTCGCGGGCCCGGGGCGAGCCCGCGCAGTTCGCCGTCAAGCAGGTCATCGCCGGCTGGCAGGAGGCGCTCCTCCTCATGGCCGAGGGCGGCACGGCCAAGCTCACGATCCCCGCGGACATCGCCTACGGCGACGCGGGCAGCGGCGACAAGATCCCCGGCGGCGCCACGATCTGCTTCGAGGTCGAGCTCATCAAGGTCCTCTCCGGCGGCGTCGGCGGCCTGGTCCTCTAGGGGCGCGGTTAAGACGGCCAGCAGTCCGCGAACGCGTCGACGGCGCTGCTGTTGAGCATGCGCCGGAGGCACGGCGACGCGCGTGCATCGAAGTAGGCGACGAGCTCGTCCTTGTTCGCGACGCGGCCCGCGACGTCCTCGCGGCTCGTCTGCGCCGCGAGGCGCCGCCGCCGCGGCGCGCGCCCGGCGACGCCGAGGGGCGCGAAGAGCGCGGCGAGCGTCCCGGGAGCGTCGGCCTGCAGGTCCTCGTAGCGCGCGACCGCCGTCGGCCAGCAGCTCGCGCGCGCGAGCGCCAGCAGGTCCAACGTCGCCGCGCGCTTTTCCACGGCCAGCTCCAGCAGGAAGCTCGCGTTAATCGCGGGCCGCCCGACGTCGCACGCCGGGTTCGACCGGTCGACCTGGCCGCAGCGCGTGCACCGCGGGGATTTCTTCTTGGCCAGGTCCTTCAGGACGTGCGACAGCGCGGACTTGACGACGTTCGCGCGGTAAAAGGCCACGAGGAGCCGCGGCCGCTTCGGCGCGCGAGCCGCGTCCTCGCAGAGCGCGGCGGCCGTCGCGTTCGGGTCGGCGAGGACGACGGGGTTGAAGGTGACGCCGCGCACCGTCGCGTTCCGTCGCCCGTCGCCGCGGGACGAGGAGCAGGCATTATTATGTTTTTTTTCCCGTTCCGGAGGCGCCGGTGCCGCGTCGAGGTGCCGCGTCCGCGTCGCCTTGAGCCGCCGGCGCCCGGGAGCGTCGCGTTTCTCGCGGGCCGCCCGACGTCGCACGCCGGCGTCGACCGGTCGACCGGGCAGGCAGGCGTGGCGCACGGTCGCGTTTTTTTCCGCGTAGCACGCGCCCCTGTGCGTCTCGCACCGCGCCGCGAGGCGCAGGAACTCGCCGCGCCGCGCCGCCGTCGCCGACGCGGGCCGCTCCCACGTCTCCTTGATCCACTGGTGCTGCACGGCGACGGCCTCGCTGAAGTCGTTGAGCAGCTCGGCGAACCAGGTCGACCCCGTCTCCGGCAGCTTGTAGGCGACGAGGGACGCGGGCGCCGCGGCGACGCCGCCGCTGCAGCGGCCCTGGTGGTGGCCGTGCGTCGCGTTCGCGCGGTGGTGCACGTGGCGCTGCGGCGCCGCGGCGAGCGCCGCGGCGAGCGTCGCGGCGGCCGCGAGGCCGAGGCGCATCGTCTGCCGAGGCGCCTCTCAAGTGCTCGCGGTTCGGGTTGTAGTTCACGCTGAAGATTTGTACCCCAGGCGGCGGTATCCAGGTTTTGAGTTACTCTTGGTTTGGTGTGCGCACAGCCTCGGAGGGTGTCGGGCTGCCCGTGTGCGTCGCGCCGGACGGGCCCGCGCGGTCTCTCGGGCGGTCGCGTCGGGGGGCGATGGCGTCGCTCGACGACATGAGCGGCGTCGAGGACGCGCCGCGGAGTCGGCGCGCCGGCCCGCTCGTCGTCGGCGCGCTCGTCGCGGCCGTCGGGCTCGCGGGCGCGGCGACGCTGACGCGGCGCCGGCCGGGCATGTCCCAGTTCATGACGCGCGTCGCGACGTCGGAGGCGGCGGACGCGGCCGCGGCGTCGCGGGGCGGGATCGCGAAGCGGAGCGGCGCGATTTTGGGGGACGAGGGCTACCGCGTCGTCGTGCCGGAGATGCGGGGCCTCGAGCCCTCGTTCACGGTGCACAACAAGTACATTTTACGGGACGGCCCCATCGGCGAGGACTACCCCTGGCTCGAGGGCGTCATCGTCGAGCCGCGGCGGGCGACGTATTTCGAGCCCTTGGACTACCTGTCGGACGCGACGTACAAGTGGTCCGTGTGGGAGGAGGGCAGGGCCCAGCCTTCCGGCGAGGCCTACGAGGGCTCGGGCATGGTCCACGAGTTCCTCAACGCGGGCACGTTCGTCGTCGAGATGGCGTCGACGAGCGCGGACAAGCGCACGCGGGGCTTGGTCCACGTGAAGTACGTGAGGCGCGAGCTCCGGGGCCTCTTCGAGGAGGACCGGGGCCGCTTCTTCGAGGCCTACCGCACGCTCTGGCTCGTGACGACGGAGGAGGGCCGGAGGCGATACGGCACGGACGACTACAAGGGCATCGACTACTTCATCCGCCTCCACCTCGTCGACGCGGGTGCGTTCGCGTGCGACGGCTTCCACGACGGCGCGGGCTTCATGAACAGCCACGTGGCCATCAACTTCGAGCTGGAGCGGTCCGTGCAGGTCGTGGACCCCGCCGTCGCGCTGCCCTACTGGGACTACACCATCGAGGCGGCGAAGGTGAACGCGACGGGCAACCTGTCGTCGTGGCGCGAGTCGTCGATCTTTAGTCCCGACTTCCTGGGGACGCTGCGCCCCGAGAACGACCTGAACATCGTCGACGACGGCGGCTACTGGGACCACCTGCCCATGCTCCGCGACGACAAGCGCAACTACTCGTCCTACACGAACGCGTACGGCTTGATGCGGTCCGCGTGGAACACGCTGAACACGCCGTTCCTGACGCGGACGTTCAAGTCCTACGGCTACGTGACGAACCACTTCCCGACCTGCACGGACGTCCACAACGTCATGCAGCTCGACGTGTGGTACAACGGCACGCAGAACTGCACCGAGGGCTGCGGGTCCGCGGGCCTCACGGACATGTTCTCGTTGCAGGTCATGTACGACCCGCACGGCACGGTGCACAACATGATCGGCGGCATGTGGGCCATCGACGCCCAGGAGTACATGTCCGACGGCTTCTGGATGGCGCCGGGCGGGCGCATCGACACCTACACGCTCTTCCAGGAGCTCAACCCCAAGGGCTCGTGGATGTCCGAGCTCATCTCGTGCCCGGACTACTGCTCCGCGGACACGGCCCAGGCCGACTGCATGTGCGCCTGCACGGACGAGACGGCGGCCATCAAACGGTCCGAGGCGCCGGGCGCCGCCTACGAGCACCTCGAGAAGCAGGGCGCGCTCGACTGGCTCAAGCACCGCGCGTGGTCCTCGCGCGCGCGCGATTTGCTCGTCGTCCGCGCGGACCGGTCCCGGGGCCCCTACCTCGCCGACGGCTCGCGCCGCGTCCACTTCGCCGACGGCCGGTCCCTGGCCGAGGCCGACGAGATCTTCATGGCCCTGTCGACGCAGATCTGCGACGCGGGCTTCCTGGGGACGATGATGGACAGCGGCGCGCCGCTCGACCCCGTCTTCTACCTCACGCACTCGTCCGTGGAGCGCTACTGGCAGTGGAAGCGGCTGTCGCCCTACCCCTACGACGAGATCTGGCGGGACGGCTCGTCCTACTCCCAGTGCGTGAACCCGGCGCACAACTACAACGACACGCGGCTCTGGAAGAACCTCGTCGACCACAACGAGCACTTCTACACCAACGGCGAGCTCAACGACATCTTCAACCCGAGCTACGACCGCCTGCCCTACGTCTACGCCGAATTCGAGTGGCAGCACTGCGACGCGCTCGGCAGCCCCGTGCGCGAGTTCTGGAAGTCGAAACTGTGAGGCGCCGACGCTCCGCTCCCCATCTCCCCGCCCCGCCAAGCATCCCGCTCCCCCGCGGCGCCCCGGCGCCCACTCTTAAACTGACCGTATTCGACATCGGGCCAACGTCGCGGCGAGGATCGCGTAGCCTTCGAGCGTCAGGTGGAGCCCGTCGCCGCGGAGCGCGCCGCGGCCGTCGTCCGCGAGGGGCGCGTGGACATCGCAGAAGGACGCGTTCTCGGACGCCGCGACGTCCGCGTACCTCGCGTTCACGGCCCGCTCGTCGAAGGGGTGGTTGTGTCCCGCGGCGTGCGGCGGCAGCGACACCAGCACGACGGCCGCGTCGCTGCAGCGCCGCAGGTAGCGCACGAGGCGCGCCGCGCGGGACGCCACGGCGTCGACCGACGCGCCCTGGAGCAGGTCGTTCGTGCCGAAGAGCACGTAGATCAGGCCGGGCCGCGACCCGCAGACCATCCACGCGCGCCCGAAAGCCGTGCGGAACGTGTCGTAGCCCGAGCCCGCGTTCGCGCAGGGCGCCGCCCGGGACGCGCAGAGCAGGGCCTCGTCCTTGTCCGCGGCCATGGCGAAGAGGCTGTCGCCGAAGAAGACGGTCGCGGACGCGTTCGCGGCGACGGACGCGTTCGCGGCCGCCTCGAGGCGACGCTCGACGACGGGCCGCTGATACTCCATCCAGCGCGCGAGCCGCAGGGCCGCGAGCATGCTCGACGCGTTGATCAGCCGCGTGTAGTCGCAGGCGCCGCAGGTCTGGAGGCACTGCGCCACCTCCGGGTCGTGCACCGGCAAGTGTTCCGTGACGCAGTCGAGCGCTCTCGTCGACGTCGCGAGGAGGAGGAGAGTTCGAAGCATGCAGCGCGCTAGCGCCCAGGTGGGCAGCCTGTGCGACGACATTGAGCGCCCATGCTATTGAACTCAGACTTGCTAGGCCTAGGCGAGGTGGGCAGCCTGTCCCCCGACCATGCGCTCCCGCGTAAACACCCTCGAATTGCACTTCTCAAGGTCTCATCGATCACCGCCTCGCCGAGCTCCAGCTCCTCGTCACTCGCGCGCCGCGGCACGATGGCGCTCCCGGGCATGGGCGATTACGACAGCGACGGCGACGGCGGCGGCGCGTCGGCGGCCGCGCCCGCGGCGCCGTCGCCGCCGGCGCCCCCCGGCGAGGACTTTGGCCCGCCGCCGACGACGGTGCTCGCGCGGGTCGTGGACACGGCGCCCGCCGTCGTCGGCGCCCTGGCGGTCGTCAAGCGGCCCGGGTCGAAGGCGAAGCAGGCGCAGGGCGCCTTCGGGGAGATGCGCACGAACCTGCCGGCCGCGCTCGTCCGCGCGCCAGTCGCGGGCCCGAGTCGTTCGTTCGGCGGCGGGAGCCACCTCCAGCAGATGGACCTGAAGGCGTCGAACGTGCACGCGGGCGGGTCCGTGGAGCGCGCGGCCATCGAGGAGTGGTCCTTCGACGAGCAGTACCACACGTTCCAGAGCTTCGGGTACGCGCAGGACGCCGCGGGCGGGCAAAAGCTCGTCGGCGACGGCGCCGCGGCCGACGCGCCGCGGCCGCGCGCGAAGCGGAAGCGCGGCGGCGACGCGCCCCTGGGCACGGAGGACGAGCACGGCGTCTGGGCGCCCGAGCCCGAGCACATCGACGAGGACGCGCCGGAGGACCTCGCCGCGCGCAAGGCGGAGATCGCGGAGGCCGTCGCGAAACCCAAGTCCGCGACGCGCGCCTACGACCAGAACGAGGACTTCGACCGGCGCGACGAGCGGAAGATCTCGCATTTGCTGCCGGCGCGCCACGACCGCGACACGACGGCCATCGAGGCGAAGCACGCGTTCCACGGCGACGCGATGCGGGACTACCAGGGCCGGAGCTGGACGCGCCCCAACCTCGGCGAGCTCCGGCCCAAGGTCGACGACGACCACGACTGCTTCATCCCGAAGCGCTGCGTCCACAAGTTCACGGGCCACGGCAAGGGCGTCCAGTGCATCAAGCTCCACCCCACGTACGGCCACTTGATGCTGTCGGCGTCGATGGACGGGTCCGCGAAGATCTGGGACGTCTACAACGACCGGCGCTGCCTCATGACCTACGCGGGCCACGCCGAGGCCGTGCGCGACGCGACCTTCAGCCACGACGGCAGCACCTTCGCGACCTGCGGCTTCGACCGCTTCACGCGCGTCTGGGACACGGAGACGGGCGCGGCGCTCCACACGTTGACGCCGAACCGGAAGATGTGCTACTGCGTCGACTTCTACCCGCGCGACGACAAGATCCTCCTCGCGGGCGCTTCCGACAACCGCATCTACCAGTGGGACCTGCGGGCCAACGAGGAGATCGTCCAGGAGTACAACCACCACCTCCAGCCCGTGAACTCGATCACGTTCATCGACGACGACCGCCGCTTCGTGTCCACGGCCGACGACAAGAAGATCTTCATCTGGGAGCACAACATCCCCGTGCCCATGAAGTACATCTCCGAGCCCCACATGAACGCCGTGCCCGTCGTCGAGCTCCACCCGTCGACGAACTTCTGGTGCGGCCAGTCGCTCGACAACACGATCGTCACCTACGGCG
The DNA here is from genome assembly GCF_000186865.1 of Aureococcus anophagefferens. Taxonomy (NCBI): domain Eukaryota; class Pelagophyceae; order Pelagomonadales; family Pelagomonadaceae; genus Aureococcus; species Aureococcus anophagefferens. The sequence continues at coordinate 1,981,636 of NW_008705566.1, read as the reverse complement.
CGCGCGACAAGCTCAAGCAGATGCGCAAGAAGACCTTCAAGGGCCACCTCAACTCGGGCTACTCCTGCGGCATCACCTTCAGCCCCAACGGCAAGTTCATCGCCTCGGGCGACGGCGAGGGCAAGCTCTTCTTCTGGGACTTCAAGACGACGCGCGTCTACCGCAAGCTCCAGGCCCACGACAGCGGGCCCTGCATCGGCTGCGCCTGGCACCCGCTCGAGCCCTCCTGGGTCTTCACCTGCGGCTGGGACGGCCTCATTAAGCTCTGGGACTAGCCTGGCTCTGTGCGCCGCTGCTGCGGTGGTGAGCGACCGGGACCGTCGTCGTCGGAGTCGTCGTTGGCGTCGTCGTCGTCGTCGTCGTCCTTCGACTTCGACTTCTCCTCCTAGAAGGACGCCTCAAAGGCTGCGGCAATTTTGCGGCACCACAAACATCGCCAGAGGACCAGCAGCTGAGCCGACAAATTCGAGCGAGTGAGCGCGCGCCGACGCAGCGCACGCCGTCCGGAGCCGCTTCGTACGCGACCTCGTCGCGTCGTCGCGTCGGCGCCGTGGCTGAGGACCAAACGTCGAGCATGTGCCCGCCGCCCGACGCCTTCGACGGGCTCGAGGCCGAGGCGGGCGCCCTCGAGGGCCAGCTCGACGAGGCGCTGCTGAACATCAGCAGCGACGCGTCCCGCAAGACGCTCATGGTCGCGCGGGACGCGCTGAGCAAGCTCTACGGCGCCGCGGAGCAGCTCACGCTCAAGGTCGACGGCTGCGGGGGCGGCGGCGGCGGCGACGCCGCCGCGCGGCGGAAGGCGCTCGTCGAGCGGTGCGAGGCGCTGTCCGAGGCCTGCGTCGAGGGCCGCGAGCGGCGCCTGGCGTCGGCGCTCGCGTCGGCGGCGGACAAGCAGCGGTCCGCGGGCAACGAGCTCTTCGCCAAGGGCGACCACGCGGACGCGTCCGAGCGGTACGCGGCCGCGCTCGAGCTCACGCCCGACGACGCGCGGCTCTACCTGAACCGGGGCCTCTGCTGGCAGAGTTTGAAGGAGTGGGCCAAAGCCGCCGCCGACGCCAAGGCCGCCGTGAAGCTCGACTGCGGCAACGCCAAGGCCCACTTCCACCTCACGCGGAGCCTCGTCGCGCTCGGGGAGGTGGAAGCCGCGGCCGTCGCGCTCGGCAACGCGCCCGCGGAGCTCGTGGAGAGCAGCAAGTCCCTCGCGGAGATGAAGCAGAGCACGATCCCCGAGGCGGCGAAGAAGCAGGCCAACGGCTTTTTTATCGCCAAGGACTACGAGGCCGCGCTCCCCCTCTACACGTTGGCCGTCGACCTCACGGCCGGCGCGGCGCACCTCTACCTGAGCAACCGGAGCGCCTGCTACCAGGCGTTGGGCAAGTGGGCCAAGGCCGCCGAGGACGGCAGGGCCGTCGTCGCGCTGGAGCCCTCGTTCCCCAAGGGCCACCTCCACCTCGCGCGGTCGCTGAAACAGTTAGAACGCAAGGACGCGGCCGTCGAGGCCTGCGAGTTCGGCCTGGAGCACGTCGCCGACAAGGACGCCGCCGCCCTCAAGGAGCTGCTGGCGTCCCTAAAGCCCAGGGGCGCGGCGCCCAAGGCGCCCTGCGCGACGGCGAAGGCGCTCCGCGACGCGGGCGCGGCGCTCTACAAGCGCGGCGCCTACAAGGAGGCGCTGACGCAGTACACGAAGTGCCTCTCCACGTCCGACGACGAGCGCGACGCCGTCTACGCGAACCGCGCGGCCTGCTGGCTCATGGTCAACGACCCGGACCGCGCGGCGAAGGACTGCGCCGACGCCGAGGCCGTCATCGCGAAGCGTCTGGACGACGACGAGGCGCGCGAGGCGCTGCCCGGCGGCGAGCGCGACCGGCTCACGACGTCGCGCTCCAAGGTCGCGAGCCGGCGCTGCACGGCGCTGTGCCGCTTGGGGCGCTTGGACGAGGCCGCGGCCGTCGCGGAGCGAGCGTTCGAGTCGACGGGCGACGCGGGGCTCAAGAAGAAGCGGAGCGAGGCGGGCCAGTACCTCGAGCTCCGCGGCGCCGGCGACGAGGCCGTGGGCCGCGGCGAGTTCTCCCGGGGCAAGCGCTGCTTCCTCAAGCTCCGGGACGAGTGCGGCGTCACCGACGACCCGCTCCTCCGCCTCGCGCTCGCGAAATGCCACGTGCGGCTCAAGGAGTACGACGACGGCTCGCGCGAGGCCATGCAGGCCCTGGCGTCGAAGCGGCTCCGGGGCCAGGACCTCGTGGAGGCGCACACGACGCGCGCGGACGCCTTGGTCGCGGTGGGCGACCGCGACAAGGCGGCCGCGCACGTGTCCGCGTGCCTCCAGATGGACCCCGACGACGACGCGCTCAAGACGAAGCTCAAGAAGCTCCGGCGGGGCACGAAGGACGCGGAGCGCGTCAAGGGCGACGTCGAGGCGGCGATCAACAAGGGCGACTACGACGCCGCGGTGAAGGCGGCGACGGAGGGCATCGGCATCGACGAGGACGACAAGAAGCTCCTCGCGTCCATGCACGTGCGCCGCGCCAAGGCCTACCAGCTCCTCGCGTTGAAGGCGAAGCGCCAGCCCACGGGCGACGAGAAGAACGCGTCGCTGAAGGCGTGCTGGCGCAAGTGCCACTCGGACGCGTCCGCGGCGCTCTACCACGCGTCGCCGGGCTCCAAGTCGGCGTTCCTCCTCGGCGCCGAGGCGCTCCAGGGCCTGGGCCGCTACCAGGACGCCATCAACCTCCTCGAGCAGTGCCTCGAGGCCATCCCGGAGACGAAGCAGGACCGCGCCGTCGTCGGCAAGTACAAGGAGGCGCAGTTCCTGCTCAAGAAGGCGAACCGGCCGAACCTGTACGCCGAGGTCGGCCCGGATTTGGACGAAAATTCGTCGGAGCAGGAGATGAAGAAGGCCTACAAGAAGGCCGCGCTCAAGTGGCACCCGGACCGGTTCTCGACGAAGAGCGACGAGGAGAAGAGCAAGGCCGAGGTCCAGTTCAAGAAGATCAACGACGCCTACGAGTTCCTCACGGACCCGCAGCGCAAGAAACTCTGGGACCAGGGCCACGACCGCGAGGAGGTCGAGCAGAAAATCGAGATGGCGAAGCAGCAGGCCGCGCAGGGCGGCATGCGCGGCGGCTTCCCCGGCGGCGGCGGCTTCCCCGGCGGCTTCCCCGGCGGCTTCCACCACCACTAGGCGATTTTCCTCCGAGGCGCGTAATATCGCTTACTCTTCGCGCTTCCGCTTCTTCGGGCCGGCGACGAGGCTCGCGGCGTAGAGCGCGATCTCCACGGACCGCGGCGACCAGTCAGGGCCGAGTGTTGCCGCCTTGGCCTCGAGCGCGTCGAGCAGCGCGCGGTACTCGTCCAACCCATAAGTCTTCTTGTGCGCCGGCGCGCCGCAGCAGGCCTCGAGCGCGGCGTCGCTCATGATCGCGAAGCGCGGGTCCGCGGCGGCGAAGATCACCGACACCGTCGCGACGCCGACGCCGGGCAGGGACATGCTCCCGAAGGCCGCGCCGCAGTCCGCGGACGATGACGCCGCCGCGAGCGCGGAGCGCGGCGCGCGACGCCGAGCGCACGGCGCCGTCGTCCGCGGCGTCGACGAAGCGCATCAGCGGCCGCATCTTGCCGCGCGTGAGCTTGAACGACATGACCGTCTGGAGCTCTTTTTTGGTGAGCTCGCCGTTCTTGCGCAGCGTCTTCTCGAGCGCGACCCACTTGGCGTGGAGCTTGTTGAGGTCGCCGTACTTGGTCTTTTTCGTCGCTTGCTTCGCTTCGAGGGACGCGAGCGCCGCGCTGTAGAGCTTCGGATCGTCGGAGCGCCACAGGGCGGCGCAGGCGCCGGCGTCGACGGCGTCGATGAGGCCCATTGGTTTTGGTGGTGCGAGGCTGCTACGACTGCACTCAAAGCGCTCAAAATGAGCTAGATGGCTGCTACGACTGCGATGCAAAGCGCTCAAAATGAGCCCTCCATACCCGCCCAAGTGTTGAATCTGGCATCTTTCCCTCAATCAAAAGCTGGGGGCCTAGGCACGGGGATACTTGAAGATCCCCTTGGCCTAGGCCTTGACCCCCTGCTCTGAGGGCTGCGTCGCGTGCGCCGGACAGCCGGGCCTCGTTCGAATCACCTTCACAGATCAGCGGAGCACTCGAGAAGATGTCCAACCCTCCTGCGTTCACCAAGGCGTCGAATTTGGCGATCTGCAGCGGCTGCGGGAAGGGATTCCACCCGAAAAACCTGCGCTGGTGCCGGGGGTGCATGGTGGACCGGTATTGTGGATTTAAGTGCCAGAAGGCGCACTGGAAGGCGCACAAGCGCGATTGCGCGCAGCGGCGGCGCGCGCGGAAGGCGCCCCACAAGGGCACGTCGACGAACGAACGCGGCAACGCGCTCGTGACGCGCTTCGAGCGGCTCTTGGAGCGGGGGCGCGCCGGCGAAGCCAAGGCGGCGCTCGACGAGGCGCTCGCGCTGGGCCACCCGCGCGCAATGCACATGAAGGCGCGGTGCCTCGTCGACGAGGGCGACGTCGACGGCGGCATCGCGCTCTTCGAGCAGATGATCGTTGCGGGCCTCGGGGACGGGGAAGGGGGCAGCAACGCGGGCCTCTTGGAATACAACGCGGCGCGGGCCCTGATGCTGCGCGGGTCGCCGAGCGACTGCGGGCGGGCGGTCGACCTCTTCGACGTGGCGCTGGGCAAGAAGCCGACGAACGCCGGGGCCATGGTGATGAAGGGCGTCGTCCTGAAAATGCTGGGCCGCCGCACCGAAGCGCTGGCGGCCTTCGACGACGCCATTACGGGCTTCGGCGAGAACTTGCAGGAAGCCTCGACCGCGCATTACAACGCGGGCGACATCCGCCTCGAGGACCACGACCTTGTCGCCGCCGCGGAGCACTTCCGCTTCTGCGTGCGCGCGCACGCCAACGATCACGCCTCGCGTCGGAAGCTGATGCTCTGCGAAGCTCCCCACCTAGCTTGGCTCCTGTCGGCTGCTTTCACTCTCGGCCCGTGCCTCTGCCTCTACTGCTTTTTCGGGCCGCTCGCCAAGAAGATCGCTATCGCTGGCGCCATCCTCTTTTCCCCGGGTCTTTTTCGTCGCCTCCGGCGCAACCTGCACAGCTCCTAAGTCGAATTAGTCACCTAGATTAGTCACCTCCCCCGGGCCGGCGGCCGCGCTTCGAACTGGAGCCGCGTCGCGACGACGGCCCCGGCGTCGCCGGGCTCGATGACGACGAGGTGGACCTCGCCGCCGGACCCCGTGTCGCAGGCGATGCCCGCCTCGATGGCGCAGCGCACGACGCCGATGGCGTCGTCGCGGGACGCCGTCGGCGCGTGGCGCGCGGCCTCGATGCGCGCGATCGCGCCGAACTGGCCGCTGCCCATGGCCGCGTACTTCGACGACGCCGTCGCGCCGTCGGGCTCCACGCGGTAGAGCTTGGGGCCGGTCGCGTCGACGCCGCCGAGCACGAAGCCGCACTGGAGCCGCGACGACTTGAGCCGCCGCCGCAGCAGGCCCCGCGCCTCGTCGACCGTCGCGACGTCGACGGCCGCGGGCGCCGCGATCGCCGTCGTCGCCGCGCGCAGGCCCCGCAGGCGGATGTCGAGCGCCACGTGGCGCGTCAGCTCGTCGGCGTCCGCCGCCGTGCCGCAGCCGCCGGCCCAGCAGTTGCCGCAGAGCGGGTGGAGCTTGTCGCAGGACGAGTCGGCGATGATGGACCCCGTCGTCGCCCGCGAGTCCGCGCCGAGCACGACGCCGTGCTCGAAGACGACGCCGGCGAGCGTCGTGGCGCGCGTCTGCCGGAGCAGCAGGGCCAGCGCGATGAGGTGTCGCGCGGCGCCCATTATTGCCTCAAAAAATTGCTCATCTTGCAGGGCAACAAAAACGCTGCCCTTCCGGTTTGCGGCAGCCAACACGATGATCGCAACCTTCGGGGAGCGGCAGGACGAGTTCCAGAAACACACGGTCTGGCGCGGCGACCACAAACGCAGCGCCTTCAACGCGGCGCTCGAGGCGGCGCGGCACGCGGCGACGCGCTGCCAGCGCGCCAAGTACAAGGCCGCCAAGGACGCCGAGGCCGCCGCGGCGCGCGAGGCCGAGGCGGCGGCGGCGGCGCGCGCGGCGCGGGGCGACGCGGGCGACCTCGACCCCGTGGCGTCAGCGAAGCGGCGCATCGCCGCCTACAAGCGCGACCAGACGCGCAAGGCCGAGGCCGCGAAGCGCGCGGCCGCGCGGCCGCGGCCCGACGCGCTGCCCTGGTACGACAAGGCCAAGGCCGCGCGCCTCGCGACGCGCGAGGCCGCGCGGCGCCGCGCCGCCGCCGAGGCCGCGGACGCGGCGGAGCGCGCGAAGAAAGCCGCCGTCGCGGCGCGCGTCGCCAAGGTCGACCGCGTCGCGACGCGGCGGCGCCACGACCGCCTCGGAAAACCGGAAAAGGGGTCCTACGTCCTCGTCGCGGAACCCGCAAAACACCCCAAGTCCCTGGACTGGCGGCCGCCGAAGGCGGGCTGGACGCCCGGCCCCTTCCGCAACGCCAAGGCGACGAGCGCGGAGCACGACCGGCTCTTCGGCGCGCCGCCGCCGGTGGCGAAGCGCGCGCTCAAGCTCGTGCGCCTCCGGGCCGCCGTGGAAGCCTTCTCCGGCAAAAAGCGCGACGGCCCCATCGCCGCCAAGAGCCCCGGCTGGGCCAAGGTCGCGACGGCGTTCCGGCGGAAGCTCCGGAGCGACGGCGCGTGGGTCGCGCGGCGCCAAACTCGGATCCTCGCGTCCGTCGAGGCGCTCCGCGGCCGCCTCGCGGCGCTCGGCTACGACGCGCGCTGGCACAAGGTGCGCGACGGCGCGTCGTCAAAATCAAACTCGCCCCGCGGGAACCTACTCCTCGACGACGACGTCGCGGACGACGTCTCCGACGTGTCCTTCTCGCCCGTGAAGGGGCCGCCGCCGGAGAAGCCGACGCTCTTCAAGCGCGTCGACTCGCCGGACAAGGACGCACTGTCCTACGCCGACGACGACAGCCTCCGCCCGGCGCCGGACTCGCCGGAGCCGGGCGCGCGGGAGAAGGCGACGCACCGCGTCGACCTCGGCCCCGCGCCGCGCCTCGGCGACGACGACGACGACGACGACGACGACGCGCTCATGATGTCCGAGGAGGACCTCATGATGTCCGAGGACTTCAAGCTCCAGTCGAGCCAGCAGAGCGACGCGTAAGGATTCGGCTTTCCTTCCGGGCCAGTGCTGGCGCGCGACGACGCACCTGGCCGACGCCGTCCGCCGGCGGCGCCGGTTCGGCTCGCTGTTCAAAAGCTGCTTCGGTGCTTCCGCGTGCCTGTCCACGCCTGCGCGCGCCACCCCGCCCGCCCACCGCCACCGGAGACGACCATGTCGGCCTGCCGCTACACCATCGAGTACGCCAAGAGCGGCGCGGCGACGTGCAAGAAGAGCAAGGAGAAGATCCCCAAGGGCGAGCTGCGCATCGGGAAGATCACGCAGATGGACCGCGGCGACGGCAGCGAGCCCATCGACATGTGCGGCTGGCACAAGCTGATCCCCTTCTTCCAGATGATGAAGGGCATGCGCAAGACGTCCAAGTTCGTCGAGTCGTCCGACGACCTCGCGGGCTGGGACGACGTCCGGCCCGAGGACCAGGCGCTCGTCGCCAAGATGATCTCGGACTTCCACGACCCCGACGTCGACTGGCCGCCGAAGCCGCCGAAGAAAGAGAAGGCGCCGAAGCGCGAGGCCGAGGGCGGCGACGCCAAGGCGCCGACGCCCAAGAAGGCGAAGCCGTCGCTCCCGCCCGTCGAAGCCGAGACGCGGTCGGGCGTCGCCATGGGCGACCTCCGGGCCATCGCCGAGGAGCTCGCGGGCCGCTGCAAGGCCCGGGGCGCCAACGTGCCCGAGCTCGACGCCGCGCGCCAGCAGCTCGGCCCCATCTGCCGCGACCTGCTGACGCCCGACGGGACGCTCGACGTCGCCGCGGCGATGGCCGCCGCGGAGAAGCTCTGGGGCGTCAAGAAGGCCGTGGACTGCGCCGCCGAGGGCAACGGCGCCCTCGCGTCCGCCTTCGCGGAGCTCGCCGAGTTCGAGTTCAAGAAGGGCGAGCGCATGAAGGGCGCCGCGTACAAGAAGGTCGCGAAGGCGCTCGCCGAGACGACGGACGAGATCACGTCGGGCAAGCAGGCCGCCAAGCTCCCGGGCATCGGCAAGTCGTCCGCCGCGAAGATCGACGAGTTCCTCGAGACCGGCGCCATCGCCAAGCTCGAGGAGTACAAGAACGAGGTCTAGGCCCCCGCCGAACTCCGCCCCCCTGTGCTCACTGTTGTGCCCCCCGTCGACGCGCGGTAGCCGCGTCGTAATCCGGCTAGACTCGTCGCGCCGCGGCGGCGAGCCCGGGCCAGAGCGCGGCGGCCCGGGCCTCCTCGCCGCCGTCGACGGGCGGGAAGGGCAGGTGTGCCTCGGGGAGGTCGCCGTCGGCGATGCGCGTCCCCGCCGCGGCGAAGACCATGACGTTGGCCCGGTGCGCGACGTTGCGCGGCGGGAGCCGGGCGCGGAGCCACGCCGTCGTCGCGTCGAGGTAGCGGAAGCCGCGGGCCTCGACGAGCGCGCGCCACTCGCCCTGGGGCCGCGGCGCGACGTGGCCCTGGTCGTTGACGTCCGACGACGCGGAGAAGACGAGGGAGCCCGCGCAGACGTCGCGGAGGACGTCGAGGAGCGGGCCGTGCGCGTCCGCGCGGACGTGCTCGAAGACCTCGACCGTCAGACAGACGTCGTGGGCGCCCGCGAGCGCCCGGCGCAGCGCCGCCGGCCCGCCCGGGGCCGACGCGTCCAGGGCGACGTAGGACGCGCAGGCCGACGCCGCGATCGCCCCGTCGAAGCCGTGCATGTCCCCCGGCTCGACGCCGACCGCGGCGTCGGCGCCGCACCGGCACGCGTAGTCGACGTACATGCCCAGGCCGCTGCCGAACTCGAAGAGGTTTCGCGGCCGCAGGGCCGCGACGAAGGCCGCGAGGGGCTCGTCGAAGTTGAGGCCGTGCTCCGCGCCGAGATGGCCGTCGGCGGACCAGGCGCCGCCGCCCGTGACGTAGGCGCGCGCCTCCGCGCGCTGTTTCGCGCGCGGCGGCGCGAAGGCGAGGTCCGCGTCGCGGTAGACGTCCGGGCCCGTCGGGAGGCGCGCCGCGCAGGCGTCGGCGCCGTCCGCGGCGACGGCCGCGCCGCGGGCCGCGAGCGCGGCGATCGCGGCGGCGTCGACGCCCGCGCAGTCCGTCACGAAGACGAGCGTGGCGTTCTCCGGCACGCCGCAGGTCGCACGGCCTCGGTAGAAGCGCACGACGCCGGCCGGGCAGCCGGTCGCGAACGCGACGGCGACGCCGGCGAAGGCGGCGAGCGCGGCCGCGCCCGCGTTCGCCGCGCCGCCGCCGAAGAGCGCGACGCGGTCGGCGCCGCCGCGGACGGCGAGGGCGCGGCGCAGCGTCCGCGAGCCGTCCAGCGACGCGTCGCCGACGAGGAGCTCGAGGTCGCGCGCGACGCGGCGGTCGCGCGCCGCGGCCGCGCGCGCCGTCGCCGCGCGCGCGATCTCCGCCATGACCATGGGTCGGATGCGCGGCGCGCAGCGCGGATCCCGCGCCGCGACGGCGCCGCAGACGGACGAGAGCGTCTCCGGCGAGAGCTCCGCCGGTGCTATCGGGTCGTCGAGGTCGACCCAGCCTTCGTAGTTGAGCGACACGGCGACGCCGTCGTAGTCGATCGTCAGCGCCGCGTCGCACACGTACTCCCGCGCGGTGCTGGCGACGGCGCAGCACCAGGCTGCCGCTATGGCGACGCGGAAGCGGCTCCCCATCGTTTCGTCTACATCGTTTTTGAGGTTCACATTGATGGTCTCCTTGCAGTCGCCGAGCATGGCATTCGAGACTCGAGCGAGAAGGCTGCCCCGCTGTCGCATGGGCACGTCGAAGCTGATGGGCAGCCTCCGCTGCGGCTGGGCGCGCGCGCCGCCGTCTTCGATGCAGCACCCGCCGCCGCCGGCGTCGTGCGCATCCTTCCCGCAGCACCAGTGGACGCAAGCGACGTCGAGTCCGACGCCTTCCTCGAGGAGGCGCGCCGCAAGCTGGCCACCGACGGCTTCGTCGTGCTCCGGGGCCTCATCCCGAGGGACGACGTGCTCGCCGCGCGGCGCACGGTGCTGCGCGCCTACGACGCGCGCGGCGACGTCGTCGAGCCGACGAGCGACACGCTGCTGCCCGGCTGCGGCGCGGGCTGCGTCCCCTTCACCGAGGGCCGCAACGAGCTCACGCACAGCGACGCCATGCTGCGCGTGCTCGCGGCGCCGCGGGCGGCGCGCTTTTTCGAGCGGTTCTTTGGCGAGTCGGCGCTGACGCTCGACTACAAATGGCTCCGCGGGGTGCCGCGCGGCGTCGCTACGGGGTGCCACCTCGATCGGGTCTACATGGGACGCGGGACCGAAAGGCTGATGACCTGCTGGATCCCCCTCGGCGACGAAACGCCGCTCGACCTCGGCGGCCTCGCCATGCTCGAAGGATCGCACGACCCGAACGGCCCCTTCCGGAAACTCCACGCGACCTACGGCGCCATGGACGTCGAGCGCGACGGCTTGCAGGGCTCGGGCTGGTTCACGGAGGACCCGTTGGAGATTTCGGCCCGCTTCGCGCCCGACGCCACGTGGCGCGCCTGCGCGACCTACGAAGCGGGCGACGCCGTCGTCTTCGGGCTCGGGCTGTTGCACATGTCGACGGCGAACCTCACGGACCGAGTGCGGCTGTCGGCGGACGTGCGCTGGCAGCCCCGCTCCGAGAAGGTGGACCCGCGCTACATCGGCGCCGTCGACGCGGCGGACCGCGTCGCGTCGGGCGCGCGTGCTGCGGCCGACGGCGCCGCCGCCGCGGGCAGGGTGAGCATCGGCGACCTCAAGCGGCGGTGGGGCTTCGCGCCGTTCGTGGCGCCCGTCTAAAATGGAGTGTGTGAAACCGGAAGGCGGGGCCGCGGCCGGAGCCCAAACTCGGAGCGTCGTAGTGCACTGTTTACCGGAAGGCGGGGCCGCGGCCGGCCGTAGCGCGGCCCAAAGGGCCCGACCCTAGACGTCGAGCATGGTCTGGAACGCGGAGTCGATCTCCGCGACGAGGGCGTCGTAGAAGGCGGAGATCTTGTCGTCGGGGTCCTTGGGGTCGACGAACTTCGTGTCGACGACCTTCTGGATGATGGCCGCCTGGGCGGTCTTGATCATGGCCCAGGTGACCTTGGCGTCGGGCGGCGAGTCGGCGATGGCCTTCTGGCAGTGGTCGTAGAAGGCGATGATGCACTTGAGCATGCCCACGGATTTCGTCAGCGGGCACGTGAAGTCGTAGTCCGTGAAGGCGTTCTGCTGGAGAAAGTCCTCGCGGATGATCTTCGCGACCTCCATGACGACCTTCTGGTCCTCCGAGAGCGACTCCTTGCCGACGAGCTGGACGATCTCGGAGAGCGAGTCCTCCTGCTGGAGGATCTCGCGCGCGCGGTTCCGCGTCGCGCCGTAGGACGCGTCGAAGTCGTTGAAGAAGGGCTCCAAAACGCGCATGTACTTGGTGTAGGAGATGAGCCAGTTGAGCGACGGGAAGTGCTTGCGCTGGGCGAGCTTCTTGTCCAGACCCCAGAAGACCTGGACGATGGACAGCGTCGCCGCGGTCACGGGGTCGCTGAAGTCGCCGCCCGGCGGCGACACGGCGCCGATGACCGTCACCGTGCCCTCGCGGCGCGGCGACCCGAGGCACTCCGCGCGGCCCGCGCGCTCGTAGAACGCGGCCAGGCGCGCGCCGAGGTACGCGGGGTAGCCCGAGTCCGCGGGCATCTCGCCGAGGCGCCCCGAGATCTCGCGCAGCGCCTCGGCCCAGCGGCTCGTCGAGTCGGCCATCATCGACACGTTCATGCCCATGTCGCGGAAGTACTCGGCTAGCGTGATGCCCGTGTAGATCGACGCCTCGCGCGCGGCCACGGGCATGTTCGACGTGTTCGCGACCAGGGCCGTGCGCTTCATGATGCCCACCTCCTTGCCGTCGATCGTCGTCGTGAGCTCCGGGAAGTCGCACAGCACCTCCGCCATCTCGTTGCCCCGCTCGCCGCAGCCGACGTAGATGACCGCGTCGCTGTTGGAGAACTTGGAGATGGACTGGGAGATGACCGTCTTGCCGCAGCCGAAGGCGCCGGGCACCGCGCACGTGCCGCCGAGCACCGACGGGAAGATCGCGTCGACGACGCGGAGGCCCGTCGTCAGGGCCTGGTTGCCCGGCATCTTCTGCACGATGGGCCGCGCGCGGCGCACGGGCCAGAAGTGGGCCAACTTCAGCTCGTGGGTCTGGTGCGTGTGCTCGTTGTAGACCTCGAGCACCGTGTCGCTGATACTGTAGGAATCCTTGCCGTCGGCGCTGTCGCCGTAGACCTTGACGACCTTGCCGTAGACGTTCGGCGGGCACATGATCTTGTGGGACGTGACGAGCTCGTTCTCGTAGACGGAGCCGAAGATGTCGCCGCCCGTGATGAGGCTCCCCTCGCGGAAGGCCTTGGACGGCGTGAACTCCCAGAGCTTGCTCTCGTTGAGCGGCGGCACGTCGACGCCGCGCGGGATGAAGACGTCGCCCGTCTTCGACCCGATGGTCTCCAGGGGCCGCTGGATGCCGTCGAAGATCTCGCCCATGATGCCCGGGCCCAGGCCCACGCTCAGGGGCTTCCGCGTCCGCAGCACGGGGTCGCCGACGCAGAGGCCACTCGTGTCCTCGTAGACCTGGAGCGACGCCGTGTCGCCCTCGAGCTTGATGATCTCCCCGACCAGCTTCATGTAGCCCACGCGCACGAGCTCGTACCTAAGAGCGACGCGGGGTGAATGGTACCGCGCGTTTCTCGCGGCGAAAGAGATGGTGTTGCGCTGCGTGCGCGCATGGCCGCGCCGCTCATTTTTTCAGCGATGACGAGCGGGCCGGACACGCGGTGGATGTAGCCATAGTCCGACTCTTTCACGTCGTCCCAGTCGGCCATGCTGCCGAGCGCCGCGGTCGAGAGCTCGCGTCGCCGGCGCCGTCCAACACGAGGTGCCGGGAGAGCCGAGCCTGCCCAGAGGCTCTCCGTAAATCCTAGCGGACAAAAGATTGACGACCCCCGGCGGGATTGACAAGTCGGCGACGGCCTCAGCTCTGCTCGCCGCTTGTCGATCGAGTATGGCGACTGCGTCCTATGAAGCGCGCGGGTTCACGGGAGAGAGTCGACGTTCGCGGCGCGGCGGTGGTGCGGAGATCAGACTTACGGCAGCGGAGACGACGCCGCCGCCGCCTCGCCGTTTTCAGCGAGGCGAGCTGCTCGTCGCGCTCTGCGAGACGACGCGCGGCGCCGCGGCGCCGCCCGTCGCCGTACGACTGACCGCCGGGCCCCGCCGCACGCTGCTGGGGCCGCCGCGCGCAGAGAGTCTGGAGCTGAAGACGTCGCGCGAAGACGGGGAACACAATTACCGCGGCGGCCGACCCGATCCGCTCCCGATCCGTAGGTCTCCGATGGCGCCCGCGAAGAAAGCCGCCAAGAAGGGTGCCCGCGCCAAGGGCGAGGCCCGCGAGGCCCGGTTCTACCCGGCCTACGACGTCGTCGCGAAGAAGGGCGCGCCCCACGCGCAGAAGCCGGCGAAGCTCCGCGCGAGCCTCCAGCCCGGCGCGGTGCTCATCCTCCTCGCGGGCCGCTTCCGCGGCAAGCGCGTCGTGCTGCTCAAGGCCCTCGACAGCGGCCTCCTCCTCGTCTCCGGCCCCTTCTCCGTCAACGGCGTGCCCATCAAGCGCGTGAACCCGGCCTACGTCATCGCGACGTCGACCAAGGTCGACATGGCGGGCGTCAAGGTCGACGCGAAGCTGAACGACGCCTACTTCAAGCGCGCGCCGGCGCCCAAGGCCAAGAAGGACGCCGAGGGCGACTTCTTCGCCGCCGACGCCGCCGCGCCCGCGCCCGAGCTGTCGGACGAGCGGAAGAAGGACCAGGCGACGCTCGACGCCGCGCTCGTCAAGGCCGTCGACAAGACGCCCATGCTCAAGGCCTACCTGGGCGCCCTGTTCACGCTCACCAAGGGCATGAAGCCCCACGAGATGATCTTCTAGGCATCCCGACCCCGCCGACCCGAGGTCGCGCGCCGAGGCGCGCGCGCGGCCGAGCCTAGTTTCTCTCGAACGCTCTCTCTCTCTCTCGTGCTCTGGGGTAGCGCGTGGTGCGGCGTGCGCTCGTTGTTCGGCGGCTCGTGTATGATGCGTCGCGGTTGCGGCCGCGAGCGCGGCCACGGCCGCTCCGAGTCGGTCGCGCGGCCGCCGGCGTCGCGCGACGCGCGCCCTGGGCTCTTTCGAGCGAGCATCTGATGATGCACGCGCTCCTATCGTCGAGCGCACGGCTATGCGGCGGGCGCGGGCGAGTCGTCGACCACTTGAGGACTGCAACAAGGCTGCAAGTTGCAACGACCCGAAGTTTTTTCGGGCGACAATCCATTGTCAAGCCTGGACTGCCTCATCGCCGCTGCCATTGCCAAACCATGGTGAAACAGAAGAAGATGCAAAAGGTCACGAATGTGAAGCGCCAGAAGATCGAGAAGCCAGCGCCGAAGCTCGAAGTGCTGGAGAAGCCGCTCGAAGTGCTGTCGGACAGCGAGGAGGAGCTGGCTGCGCCTGCACCTGCAGCAGAGCCTGCACGGGCGCCCGCTGAAGACGAGGACGACGTCGCCGACGAGGGCTTCGTCGCCGACGACGACAGCGTTGCAGGCGAGGACGCCGACGAGAGCGCTGAAGAGGAAGACAACGAGGACGACGAGGACGACGAGGACGACGAGGACGACGAGGATGACGCCGCCGAGGCCAAAGAAGCCGCCGCCATCGCCGACGCCGCCGAAGACGCCGCCGGCGCCGCCGAAGACGCCGCCGACAGCGAGGAGGAGGAGGAGGAGGACCCGGCGTGCGAGGAGGGCGACGTCGTCGTCGCGTGCCGCGACTGCTCGGCCAAGTTCGTCTTCACGGCCGGCGAGCAGGAGTTCTTCAAGGAGAAGGGCTTCGACGGGACGCCCGTGCGCTGCAAGGAGTGCCGCGCGGCCAAGAAGGGCGGCGGCAAGGGCGGCAAGGGCGGCGAGCGGTCGAACGTGTGCTACGCGTTCCAGCGCGGCGAGTGCACGCGCGGCGACTCGTGCAAGTTCGACCACGGCGGCGCCTCCGGCGGCGGCCGCGGCGCCGGCGGCGGCCGCGGCAAGGGCGGCTTCGGCGTCTGCTACGCCTTCCAGCGCGGCGAGTGCACGCGCGGCGACTCGTGCAAGTTCGAGCACTCGGCCGGCGGCGGCCGCGGCGGCGGCGGCAAGGGCCGCGGCCGCGGCGGCGGCAAGGGCAAGGGCAAGGGCAAGGGCGGCGCCAAGGCCGGGGTTTGCTACGCCTTCCAGAAGGGCGAGTGCACGCGCGGTACCTCCTGCCGCTTCGCGCACTAGCCGGCTTTCTCTTCGCGCTTCTTCGTAACTCGCCTCGCTTCGTAAAAAGAACACACTATGTACAAAAAGAACGCGGGGCTAGGGCGCGTGCTGGAGGGCCTTGGCCTCCTCGGTGTAGATGAAGCGGGCCTCGAGCGCGGCGAATTTGCGCGCCGCGAGCGCCGCGGTCGCCGCGAGCGCCGCGGCGGACGCGGTCGCGAGCGCGCCCGCGACGCGCGGGAGCCCCGCCGCCGCCGCGACGAGGTGGAGCGCGGCGAAGACGAGGGGCGGCGCCGCGAGCGCGTTCGGCGCCGCGGCGACGGTCGGGCCGACGACGTCGCTCCGGAGGAGCGCGCCGCCGAAGGCGGCGGCCGCCGCGGAGACGGCGAGGGAGAAGGGCGCCGCGGGCCCCGCCGCCGCCGCGCGGCAGAGCAAGGCGAAGGCCGCGACGTTGCGCGCGCCGCGCGCGGCCTTGGCGAGCGCGCGCGTCTCCGCGAGCGCCGACGAGCAGACCGCGCAGCCCTTGGTGTGCTGCTCGTAGCGGTCCAGGAGCTCGCGCCGGGGCAGGGGCGCCAGCGGCGCCGGCGCCGTGCGCCAGGGCATCGTCGCCGCGAGGCCGTCGAGCTTCTTCCGGTAGTTGACGACGAAGCGGTCCGCGCTGGACGGCACGACGTACTCGTCGCGCCACGCGCCGCCGTGGCCGTCGGCCTTGTAGGCCTGGAGCCGCTCCTCCTGGCCCCGGAGGAAGGCCAGGTCCTGGTCGAAGACGACGTTGTTCTCGAGGTGCTTGGCGACGAGCGCCGCGCGCGTCATCTTGGCCTCCGTGTTGAAGTCGCGGCCCCGGCGCACGAGCACGCGGCTCTTGCCCCGCGCGACGGGCACGGCGTAGAAGAGCGCGATGGCGCGCTTCCCGCCCGGGAGCTCGAACTCGTAGCTCAGGCGGCTCGGCGCCTCGAACCGCACCGTCTGCGTCGCCGTCGTCCGCGCGAAGCCCAGTCGCGACGACCCGTGGAGCGGCACCGTGACCTCGCCCGCGAGGCTCAGCGCCGCCGCGACGGACCCGCCGGAGCCGCGGTCCTTGACCGTGAGCGGCAGGGGCCGCGCGAGCGCGCGGTCCCCCTGCGACGTGCCGTGGTGGGACACGGGCACGTGGCTCGGGTCGATGACGTTCTCGACCAAGGTCGTGTAGTCGTAGGGCAGGTCGCGCGCGTAGTCCTGCTCGTAGATCCACCCCGCCTCCTCGAAGTTGGGCACGACGGGCGGCTCCGACGACGGCGCCGCGCCGGCCCGGAGCCAGACGAAGACGATGCCCTGGCGCTCGGCGACGGCGTGCATCCGCGCGCCGTAGCGCGCGCCCCAGTTCTCGTACTTGCGCTCCGCGAGGGCCGCCTCGTCGAGCTGCGGCAGGAGCGCGCACGAGCCGCACCTGCCCTCGAACTGCCAGCCGTGGTACGAGCACTCGACGCGCGTCGTCCCGTCGGCGTCGACGAGCCGGCCCTCCGAGAGCGGCGCGAGGCGGTGCGGGCACTCGTCCGCGAGGCACCGCGCGCCGCCGTCGAAGGCGTCGCGGAAGAGCACCAGGGGCGTCTCGAAGAGCGACGCCTTGAAGGGTTTTTTGGACGAGAGCTCGGCGCTGAAGCAGACCGCGTACCACCTACCGAGTGCGCCGGTGACGATTCGTCGTCGCTTCCCCGGTCAAAAGCTCTCGAACATCGTCAAGGCCGCAGGACGCTGCGCATCACGTGTCCTGCCACTCGATGCTCTCCTTGTGCGGTTCATCGAGGAACGCCGCGTCCGATGGCGTCGGCGCCTCGACGGCGGCAGCGCGCAGACGCAGGCGCGGGACGCGCCGCGCAGGGCTCCACGCCCAGGTTGTTGCGACGAGAGCCGCAATAGCTTTGGAAAATGGCGCCATAATCATCCCGAAGGTTTTGTCAGCTGTGCCAAGAGGTATGCAACAACCTTAACCACTGTCATGCTGATCTGAGATGAGTGCTCTGAGAATGGGGTGAGGTAGTGGTGGTGGTGGTGGGGGTGGTACCCCTGGGGCCGCTGGAGACCACTCGAATCCACCGGAAATATGCTTGTTTTGGCTCTATCGACCAGTTTTGATCTCGAGCTTGAGCAAACTGGTGGTTTTGACGCTCGATCATAAATTTCGACCGTGTGGAGGTCATGGCCGAGCAGCCCTCCAGCTGCCGATCGGCCAGAACGGGTGGTTCACAGGCTTCGTTGATCCCATGTTGCAGCTGTTTTGACCACTCATTTTGAGCAAGTCGCGACTCAGGGTGGGTAGGGTAGTGGTGCTTGGTGTCGTGGGGTGGTTCACTGCCGGCCTCCTGAGCTGTGCGGCTCACAAAAGTCACGGTGGGGCGAAAGTGCAGTGCAACGCCGGGTGCATCTTGCACACGCGGCCAATTATGAAGTCAATTACGTGGCCAGGGCGGGCCGAGAGAGCAAAAAGAGGGGCGGTACATCCAGCCTGAGAAGAAGGGGCGGGCAAGGCGAGGCGCGCGGTTCGCGGGGAAGGAGGAGAGGGCGGGGAGACGAGGCTCCCTAGTCGCACTCGACGCCCTGGCCGACCCAGTCGTTGCCGCAGAAGGTCGTGTCGCAGGTGCCGTAGGCGAAGTAGGCGGTCTCGTTGAAGTACGTCGACGGGTACGTGTCCTTGTCGCAGTCGTCCGGGTCGACGTAGCACCAGTCGTCGGCGCACCAGTCCGCGCCGAAGGAGTCGCCTACCGAACGCGTCGGTGACGATTTTTCGTGGATTTGTCAAAGTCTCTCGAAAATCGTCACGGCCGCAGGACGCTGGGAGTCGCCGCCCCCGGAGCAATAATCAAAATCGCCGTCCCAGGCGCCGCGGTAGTCACCGATCAGGGGCGCGTCCTCCATCCACGTGCCCTCCGTCACTTCGTCGGCGGACTTGCCGACGCAGGGGCAGGACGACGCGCCGCCCGTCGTGTCGCAGGACGTCGACGAGTACGACCCGAAGGCGGCGGCGGTGCCCGCGAGGGAGACGAGGCGAAACAACAAGGCTACAACATCGTTGGTGGTCGATCGGGGCAGCGCGTCGTCCAATGGTAAAATTTGGACCTCATCATCAAGCTCCGGCCGATTTGAACCCAGAGTTGGGGTTGGTGCTGAAGAACGGACGGCCGAGCTCGGCGCCCACGGGAGCGTCGCGTCGCGCGCGCGCGCACCGGCGACCACACACACAACACACACACAGAAAGCATGCCGAAGCACGATTTCTTCAGCCCCAAGGCCATCAGCAACCGCATCAAGGCCAAGGGCCTCACGAAGCTGCGCTGGTACTGCGAGATGTGCCAGAAGGCGTGCCGCGACGAGAACGGCTTCAAGTGCCACCAGACGTCCGACGGCCACCTGCGGCAGATGCGCATCTTCGCCGAGAACCCCAACGCCGTCATGCACAACTACTCCACGGAGTTCGAGGCGAACTACGTCGAGACGCTGAGCCGGCGCCACGGCACCAAGCGCGTGCACGCGAACGTCGTCTACCAGGAGTACATCGCCGACAAGCACCACGTCCACATGAACGCGACCAAGTGGGAGACGCTGACGAACTTCGTCAAGTATCTGGGCAAGAGCGGCCAGGCGCTCGTCGACGAGACCGAAAAGGGCTGGTTCGTCGCGTGGATCGACCGCGACCCCGCGGCGCTCGCGCGCCAGGCGGCGCTGGCGAAGAAGCGCAAGCACGACATGGACGACGAGGAGCGCCAGCGCCTCGAGATTAAAAGACGCGTCAAGGCCGGCGGCGGCGGCGACGCCGCGCCCGAGGCGGGCGACATGTCCGAGCGGTCCGCGGGCGACGTCGTCCGCGTCGACGTCCAGGCCGCGCCGAGCGGCTTCGTGCGCGGCGGCGCGTCGGGCGCGCGGCCGAACGCGCGCGCCGCGGCCTTCCGCGGCGACTCGCCCGAGGAGGCCGCGCCCGCGGCGGCGGCCAAGAAGCCGTCGATGCTCGACGAGCTCATGCAAGGCCAATCGTCGAAAACGCCGCCGGACGAGCCGAAGCTCGACCACTGGCTCCACGCGGACATCGTCGTCAAGTGCGTGAACCGCAAGGTCGCCGACGGCGCCTACTACAAGAAGAAGGGCACCGTGCTGCGTCTCGTGGACGACTTCGTCGCCGTGGTCCGCATGAACGACAGCGGCGACGAGCTCCAGCTCGACCAGGACGACCTCGAGACCGTCATCCCCGCCGTCGGCAAGCGCGTCAAGATCCTCAACGGCGTCGGCCGGGGCCTCGTCGCCACGCTCGTCGCCATCGACGTCGACGACTTCAGCGTCGCCGTCGAGGTCGAGTCGGGCCCGCGCCGGGGCCTCGCGCGGCGCGGCGTCGACTACGAGGACGTCTCGCGCCTGGCGTCGTAAGGCGCTTCTTTCTTAGACGTGGAGGGGGCGCTGGCGGAGCGTGGCGTCCGGCGGCGCGTCGGCCGCGGCCGCCCAGGAGCAGGCGGCGAAGTCGTCGCCCGCGGCGACGGCCGCGGGCCGCTCGAGCGCGAGGCCGCGCTCGACGTCGGCCGCGCGGCCCGCCGGCGACAAGGTCGGCGACGACGCGCTCCGGTCGGCGCCGAAGTGGGCCCGGAGCGTCGTGAGGTGGTCCTCGAGCACGCGGAGGTGGTCGCCGAGGCCCTTGTCGCGGTTCGGCGGTTCGGCCTTCGAAGAGTGGCGCTTGACGATCTCGACGACCTTCTCCTCCTCGAGCTCCAGCGCCATCCAGGCCCGGTACAGCCCCCGGAGCCAGGTGTGGATGGTCTTCCTCGAGGCCCAGATGTCGAACGCGGACACGAGCATGACGATGATGAGCAGCGGCGACAGGTAGCTGTCCAGGGCCTTGAGCTCCGCGTCCGACGCGCTGCGCTTCTCCGCGTAGTGGCGCATGAGGAACACGTAGACCGCCGACACCGTCGGGATGCAGCTCAGGTCCCAGACGAAGCGCGCGAACGGGTACTCGGCGATGTCGTAGGACTCGCTGTGGACGCTGCCCTTGAGGTGGTTGAGCATCTCGCGCTTGCTCAGGGGCCGGGGCGGCCCCTCGGGCTCCGGCGGCGCCGCGGCGCCGTCCTTCTCGCTGTCGCGCTTGCGGTAGTAGTGGAAGCGCATGACGCTCAGCAGCGTCGACACGCACGTGACGACGAGCGAGACGACGAACGACAGCTCCGCGTAGGTCGGGTCGCGCTGCCGCGGGAGCAGGTCCGCCGTGAACAGGTTCTGGGCCGTCAGCGTGAGCGCCACGGTGTAGCCCACGTCCGCCGCGAACGCGGCGATCTCCGACGACCGCGACCAGCCGATGATCGCCTGGGCCACGAGGCCCATGGCCGTGATGACGATGTTCGGCATGACGATGGTGCGGATGTAGAAGTGGCTCTCGCGCCGGATCTCGATGGCCGCCGTGAGGTAGGGCACGGCGTAGGAGCTGTAGTGACTGCCCACCTCGCGGCCCCAGCTCGCGGACTTGACGGTCCAGTCGTTGAGCTTGTCGAGCGACGACACGTCGACGCCGATGTGGTCGATCCACTCCAGGTCCTGCTTCTCGGGCCGCGACCCCGTGGCGCCCAGCGTGAAGCGCAGCGTCTGGCGGTCGTAGGGGAAGTCCTTCGTGACGAGCTTGATGCGGAACGTGAACATCTCCGGGTTGCTCCACTGCGCGAAGCCGTCGCTGCCGACGTGGGCGACGCCGTCGATGCGCTCGGCCTCGGCGACGGCCTCGTAGAGCTCGAGGTCCGGGCGCCAGTACCCGAAGGGCCGCGTCAGCGTCGCGAGGGGCCGCGCGGCGCCGTCGTCGTCGTAGTAGCGGTACTCCGACGTGTTCCACGAGAGCCGCTCGTCGACCCAGTTCCGCTGCATCCAGCCCGAGACGCGCGCGCTCAGGTCGTCGCTGTCGACCATGATGTTCAGCACGTGGAAGCCCACCTTCACCACGAGCCCCCCGCGGGGCGACGGCGCGACGTTGGGGTCGTAGACGTCGAGGCCCGTGACGGCGGAGCTCACGGGGTCGCGGAAGAGCTCGTCGTGGAGCATGGTCTCCGCCGCCGCCCGGTTCTCGTAGATCGTCGCCCGGGCGCACGCGGCCAGGGCGAGGAGGTGGCGCACGCAGCCCCACATCATGCTCCCAACACACTTTTTGGATTTCAGCTCTGGTCGCCAGTGACGCCGCCACGATGAGAGAGAGAGAGACTCGGAAGCCGGCGCGCGCTCGACGGAAAGAGAGACTAGGCCGCGGCGGAGATCGAGGCGCGGGCGGGCGGAGATCGAGCTCAGCTGACGTCGATGAACGCGGGCCCCGCGGCGAGCTTGAGGCGGAGGAGCGGGTGGAGCCTCGCGTTGTCCGCGAGGCTGTGGACCTTGATGGCGGAGTCGTCCTTGCCGCCCGTCGGGAGGAGGATGTCGGCGTAGATGGAGGCCCCCGACGCGTCCTCGCAGTTGCGCGAGAAGGCGCAGACGGCGACGACGTTGCGCGTCGCCGCGGTCTTGGCCATCATCTCCGCCGCGTCCCTCCAGTAGGAGAGGCCCAGGCCGTAGGACGCCGCGGTCTCGCCGTTGAAGCCGACCTCGTTCGCCGGGAGCTTGAGCCAGTTCGTGCAGACCATCGCGGGGCCCTGCACCGCGGAGCCCGGCGGGAGCCGGTCGTAGGCCGCGCGGAGGTGCCGCGCGGCGTCGGGCGACAGCGACTCGAGGGTCGTCCGCAGGTCGCGCGCGAGGGCCTTGGCCGCCGCCGCGCCCGAGGGCAGGGGCATGGACGCGAGGCGCAGCGACGCGACGGCGTTGCAGAACGCGCGGTTCGCGAGCCGCGGGTCGTCCGCGTACTTGCGCAGGTCCAGGGCGCAGTAGCAGTGGAGGGCGTCGCCGGCGTCGCGGCCCGGGATGCCCCCCTCGAGGAGCAGCGCGACGACGTGGGCCGCGTGGGCCACGAGCACGTCGTTCGTCGACACCTTCGGCACCGCGCCGCCGACCGTGTCGCGCTTCAGCCGCTCCACGTCCGCCTGGCTGAAGGACAGGCGCAGGAGCGTCTCGACCTTGGGCGCCGGCGCGCCGAAGAAGAAGGACCGCGCGAGCGTGCCGTAGATCGACGCCGGCGGCGGCACGAGCGTCTCGACGAGGCGCCTCACGTCGTCGTGGGGCGCCGCGCGGCTCAGGGGCACGCAGTCTCTGTCGTGGGACGGCGCCGGGCAGATCGCCGCGCGCTCGTTCGAGCTCCAGGCCCGCGTGAACAGGGCCAAAAGCCCGTGCGCGTCGCAGAGCGCGCGGCTCGCGCTGAGCGCGAGGCAGTAGCCCCGCGCCCCGAAGAGCGTCAGCTTCACGCGCAGGAGGGGCTCGTCGCCGCCGAGCACGCGGTCGCCGTCGACGCGGTCGAAGAGGTGGCCGGCCGCGGGCTTGTGCCGCTGCTGCTCGAGGTCGAGGCCGAAGTTGAGCACGCGCGAGAACGGCACGCCGTGGTTGCAGCATTTGATCTGCCACGACTCCGGCGTGCGCACGCACCGGCCCTCGGCCTCGGGGAAGGCCCGCAGCGTGCGCTGGAGGCTCCGGTAGATGCGGTCCGCGAACGTGTCGGGCGACGCGACGTCCTCGAAGAACCACGCGAAATCCACGACCTGCGCCGGCAGGTCGCCGCGGCTCTCCTGCGGCCCGGGCGCGATGACGGCGTTCGTCGCCTCGCTGATGCCGCAGGTCGCGAGCTCCACGGTCCCCTCGTCGAAGTAGTCGACGTAGCCCTCACCGAAGGCGAGGCACTGGATCATGACGCCCGCCGTCGCAGTCTCCGCTGATTTCGTCCGGGCGGCGGCGCGATGCGAGGAGCCGAGGCGCGGCGCGGCGGCGCGGGCGGCTCCGGACCGGGGCGCGCGTGCCCCCGGCGCGTCGCAAGCTTTTAGACGTTTGTGCTTGCGCTTGGAGCCGGCGTCGAAGCGACACGCAGGTGCAAGGTTCGCCCCGGTGCTGATGGTGCTGCGGCAACGTGCTGTCGCCCGCCCCCAGCCGCCCGCCGCCGCCGCGCGCGACGACGCGCCGCGCCGCTGCTGGACCAAGCCCGGCCGCGCGCGCGCCACCACGGGTCGTGCGAGCACTGTCCGCCTGATTGCCAAAATATGGTCGTGCTCATCGACGAGGCCGCGGCGATCAGCGCGTCCGCCGCCGAGGCGGCGCTGACCGTGTACAAGTTCGAGCTCTGGATGGCCGCGATCGGCGTGCTGTGCTACAAGCTGGCGCAGCGCCTCAAGCTCCGCAACCTGTCGCTCTACGAAGGTCGGCGCCTCTGACCATGGCCGCGCTGCTCGACGGCGACGCGGCGCTCGCGGCGCTCGACGCGGACGCGGCCTTCGCCGCGCTCGCGCGCCTCCTGCGCCGCCCCGACTTCCTCGACGGCGTTTTCGAGTCCGGCCGCTGCGCGTCCGAGCCCGGCGCCGCGGCGGCGTTCGACGTCGCCGCGGTCCTCGACCTCCTCGACGCGAGCGCGTCCGTCGCGGGCTGCGAGGCCGGCGCGCCCGAGGGCGGGCCGCCGCGGCGCGGCGTCGACTACGAGCTCGGCCGCTGGGCGCCGCCGGCCTGGGAGCGCTACGCGGGCGCCGTCGCGGCCGGCGGCGCGGCCGCGGCCGCGCGCGCCGCGCTCGCCGGGGGCTACAGCGTGACGATCCGCCACGCCGAGCTCCGGAGCCGGCGCCTCGCCGCCGCGTGCTTCGCCGTGCAGGACTTCCTCGGGCTGCCGGCGCAGGCGAACGTCTACGTCACGCCGCCGGGCGCGAGCGCCGCGAGGCCCCACGTCGACCGCCACTGCGTCTTCGCAGTGCAGCTCGCGGGCGCCAAGCGCTGGTGCCTGCGCGAGGCCGATGGCTACGTGCCGCCCCCGGCGCGCGAGCGGGCGACGGCGCGCGCGGACGCCGCGTACGGCGGCGAGCGCGCCGTCGACCTCGCCGCCGGCGGCGCGCTCTACGTGCCCCGGGGCGCGCCCCACTGCTGCGAGAACGCGGGCGACGCGCTCTCCGTCCACGTGTCCTTCGGCGTCGACGTCCACGCGCCGCTCACCTGGGAGGGCGCGCTCCAGGCCGCGCTCCGCGGCGCCGGCGCGGCGGCGGGCGCGCACGCGGCGCTCCGGGGCCTCGCGCTCGGCGACGCGCCCTTCCTGCGCCACGCGTGCCTCCACCGGCGCGCCGGCGCGGCGGACCGCCTGCGGCGCGAGGCGGCGCGGGCCCTGGGCGTCGTCGAGGCCCTCGACGGCGCGGCCGTCGAGGCCCGGGCGACGGACGCGGGCCTCGCCTACCTCGGCCTCGCGCCGCGCGCGCCGGGCGCCGCACGCGCCGATGCGCTCGCGGGGCTCCGGGCCGTCGTCGACGCGCCCGCCGCGGACCGCGCCGCCGCGCTCCGCGACGTCGCCGACATGGCCCGCGACGTCCGCGACCGCGCGCGCGCGCTCGCGGCGGCTTTGCTCCCGGACTAACTTGAATCACTTCTTCTTACCCTTCTTCCCGCCGGGCGCCGCGCCGCCGAAGAGCAGCGCCGTGCAGTTCTCGCAGCCCTTCTTGCTGTTGATGTTGTACATCTGCTTGCACTCCTTGCACTTCTTCATGACCTTGCCTGCGGCGGCGCGCCGCGTCCGACGACGGCGACGGCGACGCGCGCGGCGCACCTCCGCCGGACGGCGCGCCGCCCTCGGCCGCGAGGAGCTTGTCCTTCTCGGCCTTGGCCTTCGCCTGTTGCCGCGTTCGTCGGACTTCGAGCTCGAGCACGTGCGTACCTTTTCCTCGCTCTTGGCAGTCGCTTCCTCCTGCTTGCTCGTGTCTTTGGCACCCTGTTGCCAGACTTTATCCCGCTGGGCCTGCTTCTTCGCGAAGGCGGCGAGCTCCTTCTCCTTCTGGGCGGCCTTTGAGGCCTCCTTGGCGGCTATTTGGCCGGCGCTCATGCCAGACGATCGATCGCGGTCGGGGCAGCCCAATGTTCAAAGTTAGATATCAATAAAAGTTTATTGCCGTCAGGTATCAAACAACCCGACAGCGCCCTCGATCGGGACGGGTAGAGCGGGCATAGGTGCTGCCCGGCCGCGTCGTCGGCGGGCCGCTCGGGCCGCGCTCCGGGGCCGTCGCCGCCGCTCCCGTCGCCGCCCGCCGCGCGCGACGGAACCGACGAAACCATGCCGCAGGAGCGCTACCTCTTCCGCGGGTCGCTGCTCAACAAGGCGAACACGGACAAGGACTTCCTCCTGCGCTACGCCGAGGACGAGCTGACGAACGGGTCCAAGGATGGCGGCGACAAGCTGCCGGAGATCCGCAAGCGGGCCAAGGAGGCCAAGGAGGCCGAGGAGGAGGACGAGCGCATGCAGCGCAACTCCGTCATCGACATGACCGCGCTCATGAAGGTCAAGAACGTCTTCAAGAACAAGATCTGCGGCGACATCTTCTCGAGCGCGCCCAAGTCCTACGACGGCGTCCTCTACAAGAGCCGCATCACGACGTCGAAGGAGACGTCCGAGGCCGTGGACACGATGACCATGGACATGGACGACCACGACGACGACTCCGACTCGCTCGAGCGCGGCAGCCACGACTCGCGGCCCATGAGCCGCGAGGCCGCCGACGAGCTCATGAAGTTGGGCGCCGAGAGCTCGACGCAGGCCGAGCTCGAGGGCCACGACATCGAGGCCGTCTCCAGCGACGACGAGTCCGAGCCCGAGGACATGACGCAGCGGCAGCAGCTCGCGGTGACGCTGCGCAACTACTGCAAGCGCGAGGGCAACGTCGGCTACCTGCTCGAGGAGGGCGCCGTCGTCGCGCTCTGCGGCCTGGCGTCCATCGACGACGACCGCATCCGCTGCGCGTGCGCGGTCGCGCTGTCGAACCTCACGCGGCGCCGCGACCACCTCCAGGCGCTGTTGGCGTCGGGCGTCATGGTCGCGGTGCTCCAGCTCGCGACGTCGCTGCCGTCGGCGACGTCGAAGCGCAACGCGCTCATCTCGGGCCGCATGGAGAGCGGGCGGATCCACCGCAAGGGCTCGCGCGAGGACAAGCGCGAGACGTCCGGGCTCCGCGTCGCGCTGCACTGCGCGCGGACGCTCGCGAACCTGTCGTGCTGCGCCGGCGGCGAGGCGTCGCTCGTGGGCGACGGCATGGTGCCCGCGTGCCGGCTGACCCTGGCGCACGGCCCGCGGACGGCCGCGCCCTACTGCGTGCAGGCGCTCTACAACCTGACGACGGTCGCGGAGCCCTACGACGGCCTCGACACGGTGATCAAGGCCGTCTGCGCCATCCCGCTCACGCCGGCCATGGACGCGCGCCAGGTCGCCGTGGGCGCGTGCTGCAACGCGTCCGTGTTCTTCAAGCTGCGGAGCCGGCTCCTCGAGGCGGGCGCGCTCCAGACGCTCGCGACGATCGTCCAGGCCGACGCCGTGAGCGACGCCGTGAGCCGCAAGTTCCCCTTCGACTCGCGGCTGCGCAACTCCGTGTCCGCCTGCCTCCACAACCTGGCGTCCGCGCGCGCGTGCCGGTCGGACATGGTCGCGCGCGGCGCGGTGCCCGCGCTCGCGCTCCTCGCGAACGACGAGGACCCGGAGCTCCTCAGCGCGATATCAGCGACGCTGTCGAAGCTGACGCGGGACGTGTCGAGCCGCCAGCGCCTCGTCAACGACGGCGGCCTCGAGACCGCGCGCGCCGTCGCGCTCCACTGCCGGGGTTTGGCGTCCGCGACGCAGCCGCTCACGGAGGCGCTGCTCAACATGACGCGGCGGCCGGGGTCCGTCGCCGGCGTCGTCGCGCGGACCTACGACCCCGCGCCCGGCGGCCGGCGGCGCGGGCGGCGCACGGCGCTGGGCATCGCGGGCCGGTCGCTCACGAAGTACGACCCGGCGTTCGACCCCGGCGCGACGGCGCGCGGCGGGTCCTTCGACGACGGGGACCAGGCGGGCGCCGTCGACGACGGCTCCGTGGACAGCGCGAACCGCAGCAGCGTGGTCATGAGCGGCATCGTCGTCGCGGACGTGATCATCGCCCTCGCGCGCGTCAACGACGTGAAGACGCGGCGCGGCTGGGCGCGCGCGCTCGCGCAGATTTTGGACGAGCCCGAGTCGCACGGCCCCATGCTCACGGGCAAGGCGCTGACGCCCGTCATCAACCTCATGCGGTCCCTGGCGTCCGCGGGCGAGGCGTGCCCGGAGGCCGCGTACACGGACCCGGCGGCCATCGAGGCGCTGGCGCTCGGCCTCTACTACATGACGCTCGGCGAGCACACGGAGCGCATCGTCGTGGACGTCGGCGTGGGCAGCGCCATGGTCGACCTGCCGGAGTGCCTCGAGGTGGCCATGGCCGTCCACGGGTCCGACGACGTCGCCGCGGGCGACCGGAAGAACGTCATGCGGGGCCTGCTCGAGGCCGAGGACCCGCTCAAGGAGCGCGTGCTCGGCTGCGTGTCCCACGCGCTCTGCAACCTGACGGTCGCCGTGTCGCCGTCGGCGCTGAAGCGGCTCGTGGACGACGGCGCCCTGAAGGCGCTGACGAAGATGCTCAAGAGCGGCATCCTGAGCGTCCAGGCGAGCTGCGCGACGGCGCTCGCGAACATCGCGTTCTCGCGGTCCGTGCGCGACGCCTTCACGGAGGGCGGCATGTGGAGCCCCATCACGGACGTGGCGCGCGTGTTGATTCGCCACACGCACGAGGACACGGACCTCCACGGCTTCACGGGCGGCTTCGCGGGCGAGTGGGTCGAGGCGTGCAACGGCGCCCTGGTCGGCGGCTGCTGCGCGGCGCTGGCGTCGCTGAGCTTCGAGCCCGAGGCGCGCGCCCAGCTCCAGGAGGCGGGGGCGCTCGGGGCCGTGCTCGAGATCTGCCTCACGTGCCAGTCGAACCTGACGAGCGTCGTGGAGACGATCACGACGCGGCGCTGCGCGACGACGCTCTGCAACATCTCCTCGGACAACAACGAGACGCGGCGCTGCCAGCTCGTCGAGCAGGGCATCGTCAGCGCGCTCGCGCGGCTCAGCGAGTCCTACTCGGAGGACATGCAGAACGACATCGCGCGGTGCCTCTGCAATCTGGCGTGCGCGGCGGACACGCCGCAGAACGCCGTGCCGACGCGGCGCTGCTGCGCCCAGGCCTTCTGGAACATCTGCACGCCGCCGACGCTGACGTACCTGCTCGAGGCGGCCATCGAGGCGCGCGAGCGCGAGGCCCGGCGCGCGTCCGTCGCCGCCGACGACGCGAAGAAGAAGAAGGAGCCCGGTGGCGGCGGGCTGCGGGCGCTGCAGCCGAACATGGGCTTCGTCCACGCCTTCGCGCTGCTCGCGGCCCAGGACGACGAGCCGACGCTCGCGCTCGTCGGCGCGCTCTTCGCGGCGGTCGCGGACCGGTCCTGCGGGCGGCGCGTGCTCGTGGAGGCGAAGAACAAGGTGCTCCACGGCATGTACACGCTCCTCCGCTCGCGGACGCGGTCGACGCGGCTCACGGCGGGGCTCGCGGTGTGCTCGCTGCTGACGCACGGCGAGTCGGCGCCCGAGGCCGTGCGGACGGGCGGGCTCAACGTCGTCAAGGTGCTGGCCATCCAGGGCGACGACGACGCGGCGCTGGCGTCGGCCCACGCCCTCGCCGCGCTGGGCGCGCGCGGCGACCCCTACGAGATCCGGCGCCTCGTCAACGACGGCGTCGCGCCCGTGCCCGTGCACCTCATCATGTCGCACGGCGCGGACGTGGCCATGGTCGCCGTGCGCGCGATCACGTGCCTGGCCATCCACGAGGAGCTGCGGGCGCCCCTGGTCAAGGCCGGCGCGGCGACGGCGCTCGTGTCCGTGTGCCTCCGGGACGCGGCGACGCGCGACGAGCTCGCGGACGCGCTCGCGCGCGGGCTGCTCTACCTCGCGTCGTCCCACGACGAGGTGCCGGCCATCGTGTCCCAGCGCGCCGTCACGGCGCTGGTGATCTTAGGCCGCCACGTCGCGGGCCGGCGGCGCAACGGGAGCCTGCCGGAGCTCTTCCGCGACGTGCCGCGCATGTGCGTCGCCGCGATCCAGCAGTTCACGTTCTGCGACGAGGTCCAGCCGGAGATCGTCGGCGACGGCGGCGCCATGCTCGTCGTGGAGCAGATCTGCGGCGAGGGCGTCACGGCGGCGGAGCGGGCGCCCGTGGCGCCGGACGCGGCCGTCGCGCTCGCGAACCTCGCGCGGACGGAGCGGCTCGCGACGGACCTGCTCGAGGACGGCGCGGGCGAGGCGGCGCTCGTGCTGACGGGCGAGCCGGGCGTCGCCGACGACCGCCACGGCACCTGGCGCATCCTGACGACGCTGTTCCACCTGACGCTGTACTCGGCGCGGCACCGCGAGCAGCTCATCGCCGACGGCGCGGTCGCGCGCGTCGCCGCGCTCGTCCCCGCGTGCCGGGGCCCCGCGCGCCAGTGCGCCGCCGCGGCGCTGTGCAACCTGAGCTTCTGCAAGGCGGCGAACGCGCGCGAGGCCATGGTGGAGCAGGGCGCGGTGCACGCGCTCGTCCACATGGCGGAGCACTTCTCGAACGAGACGACGCAGAACTGGTGCTCCGTGGCGCTGAGCAACCTGAGCAGCCACACGGACGTGCAGCCCGGCGACGTCGCGGCGCTGCTGGGCATCACCTTCGGCCCCGCGGAGGACGGCGGCATCCCCATCGCGTCGCTCGCGACCGCGTCGGCCGCGTCCGCGGCCGCGAGCCCGTCGAAGCGGCAGCTCAAGCGCGAGGGCGACGCGCTGGAGCCGGGCCACGAGTCCCACGGCGGCCACGGGTTGGACCACCACGGGCTGCTGGGCGAGGGCGGCGGTGACCACGGGCTGCTGGGCGACGGCCTCGAGATCGCGGGCCTCGAGGGCGAGGACGCGTCGCTCGCGTCGTCCGTGACGATCCAGCCCAAGGCCGTGACGCGCGCCATGTCCGGCAAGGTGCGCACGATCCTCGGCGCGTCGGGCATGGGCAAGCACGCGAGCGTCGCCGAGCTGCTGAAGATCCCCGAGGACGACGGCAACCTGCTCCGCCAGCGGCCGCCGGAGCCGGACTGGTTCTCCGTGAGCCGCGAGCACCACGAGGCCTTCGCGACGCAGGCCCTGCGAAAGATGGCCTCCAAGGCCTGCGCGGACACGCTCCCGCCGCGGCGGTCCGCGGGCCTCGCGGAGCAGGAGCGCGGCAACACGATGCTCGAGAACGTGACGCCCCCGGCGCTCGTGGAGACGTTCATGGACGTCGCGGTCCAGCAGGACACGATCGGCGGCGACGACGCCTTCGCCGCCGACGACATCATCCCCATCGCCTTCCCCAAGCTCCCCGAGCGGCCCGACCTCGCGCCGCCGGCCGTCCGCGTCGACGAGCACCAGCGCATCCTCAACCTCGCGTCCGAGTCGGGCCACGACGTCGACACGAGCCACAAGAAGCACAAGAAGCACGGCCACCACCACGACCACGACGACTCCATGGCGTCGACGCCCCCGCCGGGGTCCGCGGACTCGAGCCACCCGCCGCGCTCCGCCGAGTAAGGGCGCCACGCTTCGCGAGGGCCGGGTCGGAGCGCCCCCTGCGCCAACACGCGATGAGGAGGTCCGGTCGTGGTCCCCGCGCGGGGGGGGGGGGGGGGGGGGTTGAGCTACCCCCCGCCACGGGCGCGACGCAGGTCGTCCCAACGTGCGCCCCAAATCTAATTAATAGTTCAAGTCTCCCAAGCCGGGGCCGCGGCGCCCCGTAACGTACTACGCCGGCGCGATCGCGGGCTCCCGGGCGCGGACGGGTCCCGAAACCGGGCCGGGCCCGACGGATCCAGAGCCACAACCTCCCGCGTCCTCGGGCGTCGACCGGCCCGGAGCGGCAACCCCTCGGGATGGCAGTGTGTCGCACACGGATCTCGACGATCTTCCCTCCGCACTCTCCCCGCGAGAGCCCTCCCCATTTCGATGGACATACTCCCAGCCGTGCTCCTCGAGCTCAACCCGCCGCCGCCGCGCTTCTCTACCGAGGCCGGCGCCGGCCACCGCGGGCTGTACTCCCAGGCCCGCGGCAAGAGTCCGCTCGGGCAAGCAAACCCGGCGCGTAGGTCGACGTGAGAGTCTGAACCGTTCAGGTGAGTCAACCCGGAATCCGCCTTCGATTCCGCCTGTTTTTCCGTCTCTCGGAACACCGCAATTAAGGCGGGATAGATCTAGTGGCGGATTCCGAGGGGGGGGCGACTCCGGGCTCAAAACCGCCTGAGCGAAAGCCCCTAGGCCCGCCTCTAATACGCGTACAATATGTGCGTCCCTTGGCGGCGCACGACGCGCTTGTTGACCTCGACGATCGCGCCGAAGAGGCGCCCGAGCTCGTTCGTCTGGGGCCGCGTGTGGGTCTCGCGCACGGACTCGGGCTCGTCGCGCGCGGCCTGCTGCACGACGGGCCCCGACATGACCTGGAGGTTGTTCCAGACGACCTCCTCGTTCGGGACGAGGTCGCGCGTGGCTCGCAGCGCGACGAGCGGGTGCCGCTCGGCCGTCATTCTGATCTCGGGGGCCGCCGTCGCCGCGGTGGGCGCGCCCGGATCGTTCGCGTGACGGACGTTCCGCAAGAGCGCGTTCCCCTTGGTAACGCCGCTGAGCAGCCACTGCGAATTTCGCTCCTCGTGCGCCGCCCGGCGGTCGAAGCAGTCAATGTAGACCTCGCCGCGGTCGCCGAAGAACCGCCGGAGCGTCGGATCGCGGAGCAGCGACGCGATGCCCCCGCCGAGGATCCCACCGGCCCGGGCCGCGTGCTCGTCGGCCGCGGCGTTCGGCGCTCCGGGATCGGGCCGGAACGGCTCCCGGGCGCTGAGCTCGCCCGCGAGGTCGCCGATCAGCGCGCCGGCGCGGACGGCGACGCCGACGACGGCGGCGACGCCGTCCTCCGTCGCGACGAGCCGTATCGGCGGCCGCCGCTCGCCCTCGACGGCGTCGCCGCGCGCGAGGACGCCGCCGGGCATGGACCAGCTCGTCGACGACCGCGTCGACGGGTCGCACGCCGACGCGTCGGCCGCCGCCGCCGGCCCCGGGGCTACGGGCGCCGCGCCGTCGCGGAGGAACGCGGGCACGGGCCCGTTGTCGTCGCCGCGCGGCGGCGGCAGCGAGAGAAGGACTGCGAGCGCCGCGGCGCCCACCGCGCCGCCGTGGTCGCGCTCGACGACGTGGCGCCAGCAGTCCTCGTCCAGGGTGCCGTGGAGCCAGCGACAGGTCACCGATAGCGCGTCTGCCCCTAGGAAATCCTGAGGTTGGCGCTCGGCCGCCGCGAGCACGACGAGGGCGACGAGCGGCGCCGGCAGCGACGCCAGCCCCGACGCCTGCGGCCGCCCCTCGCGGACAGCCGCGGGCGCCGCGTCGACGGCCCGCTTCTCGCGCCAGGCCTCGGCCGTCGTGGCGACCGCGACGACGGGTCCCTCGGCGGCGCGCGGGCAGTCGCCGACGCAGCGAAAGACCCAGCGCCAGAACGGCCGCCGCCGCCGTCGCACGCGCCACGCGTCGTGTGTGTAGATGATTGCGTAGCGCGAGGCGTCATCGTCGATCGGCTCCGAGGCGGCCTCCGGCGGTTCCGGCGTCGCCGCGTGCTCGTCCCCCGAGACGGCGGCGTCGTCAGCCGGTTCCGGCGCGGCGGAATCGTCCCGCGGTTCCGGCGCGGCGGCGTCTTCCTGCTGCGATGCCGGCGCTGCGGTGCCGGCGTCATCCTCCGGCGCCGCGCGCGGCTGCTGCACTTCGAGCTTGCCACTCGCGCGGCGCTTCAGGAATTCCTTGAACGAAAGTGGAGGCGCATGCTGTGTTGGTGCCGGCGCTACTGGAGTTGCCGGCGTTGGCGCCGCGGCTGCCGGCGCCGGCGCCGCGGCTGCTGGCGCTTGTGCCGTGATTGCTGGCACTGGCGCAGCGCGCGCCGGCTGCTGCGCCAGCCAGGCCTTGAAGGACATGCCCTTTACAGCCTTCTCGAGGTCACCATCGACGAGCAGCCCGGTTCACCATCAACCCAATCGCGCGGAAGCGCATCATCGCGCAAGCCGCCGGAGTTCGATCGACGGGATTCGCCCGCAGCGAGTCGCCTCGCAGACACCATGGCCGACGAGGCGAAGGCCGCGGGCAACAAGTGCCTCCAGGCGAAGGACTTCGACGGCGCCATCGCCCACTACACGACGGCCATCGGCCTCGACGGCACGCAGCACACCTACTACAGCAACCGCGCGGCGGCCTTCATGAGCAAGGGCGACCCGGCCAAGGCGCTGGCCGACGCGGACATGTGCATCAAGCTGAGCCCGACGTGGGCCAAGGGCTACTCGCGCAAGGGCGCGGCGCTGCACGCCATGAAGAAGTACGACGAGGCCGACGCCGCGTACCAGGCGGGCCTCGCCGTCGCGCCGGGCGACGCCGCGCTCAAGCAGGGCGTCGTCGACGTGAACAAGGCCAAGGGCGCGGCCCAGTCGGCGGCGAACAACCCCTTCGGCGCGGCGCTGGGCCCGGACCTCATCCCCAGGCTCGCGCAGCACCCGACGCTCCGCCACAAGCTCGGCGACGAAAATTTCATGATGAAGCTCCGCATGCTCCAGGCGAACCCGCAGCAGATGATGTCGACCATGTTCCAGGACCCCGACATGCAGGAGGTGCTGAGCTTCGCGCTGGGCATCAACATCTCGACGCCGGACCAGTTCGACCCCGCCGACCCGGCCGCGGGCGCGTCCGCGGCCGCGCCCGCGCCGAGCCCGCCGCCCGCGCCCGCGCCCGCGCCCGAGCCCGAGCCCGAGGTCGAGCGCACGCCCGAGGAGCAGCAGGCCTTCGAGGCGAAGCAGGTCGCCCTGGCCCACAAGGCCAAGGGCAACGCGTGCTACAAGGCCAAGCAGTTCGACGACGCGCTCGAGCACTACGACGCCGCGATCGCCGCGGACCCGACGGACGTCACGTACCGGAACAACAAGTGCGCCGTCCACTTCGAGAAGAAGGACTACGACGCCGTCGTCGCCGAGGGCGCGGAGGCCATCCGCGTCGGCCGCGACCACCGCGCGGACTACGAGCTCGTGCACAACAGGGCAGGACAAGAGAGCGACATTCCCAACTTCAAAGGCTCCGATCTCGGCCATTTTCCACTCGTTTCGGCTGATTTTTGGACGAGCGATCATCTCTTGGAACGGTCTCGAAGCGTGGATGCTTTTCCCGTAACGCGCGCGCGCGGAACACTCGCGTTGAAGCGACGTTGAATCACCCTTGTCCCGCCCAGGTGCACAAGATCTACGTCCGCATGGGCAAGGCCCGCGTCAAGCAGGGCGACCTCCCGGGGGGCCTCGAGTACTTCGCGTCGGCCCAGGTCGAGTACCGCGACAAGGCCACGGAGCGCCTCATCAAGAACCTCGAGATGGACATCAAGAAGGCGAAGACGGCCGCGTACGTCGACCCCGAGAAGGCTTTGGCGGCCAAGGAGGAGGGCAACGTCAAGTTCCGCGAGGGCAAGTTCGCCGAGTCCATCCCCCACTACGAGGAGGCCATCAAGCGCGACCCGAAGAACCCGGCCTACAACAACAACCTCGCCGCGGCGCTCACGAAGCTCGGCAACTTCGCGGCGGCGAAGCAGGCGTGCGAGAAGGCGCTCGATCTGGACCCGTCCTACGTCAAGGCCATCGCGAAGAAGGGCGACCTCGAGTTCCTCATGAAGGAGTACCACAAGGCCCTGGAGTCGTACAAGAAGGGCCTGGCCCTCGAGCCCGCGAACGCCGCGTGCAGGGCAGGGCAGGAAAAGAGAGCGAAATTCCCAACTTCAAAGGCTCCTATCTCGGCCGTTTCCCACTCGTTTCGGCTGATTTTTGGACCAGCGATCATCTCTCGGAACGGTCTCGAAGCATGGATGCTTTCTTCCGGGACGCGCGCGCGCGGAACGCTCATGTTGAAGCGAACTTGAATCTCTCTTTTCCTGCCCAGGTGCAAGCAGGGCCTCGCGAAGACGACGCACGCGATCAACTCCGCGTCGGGCAGCGACCAGGAGCGCGCGCAGCACGCCATGGCCGACCCGGAGATCCAGGCCATCCTCCAGGACCCCATGGTCCGCGACGTCATCAACAACCTCTCCGGCGGCGACCAGATGGCCGGCCAGCGCGCGCTCCAGGACCCGCTCATGAAGGCCAAGATCGAGAAGCTCATCGCCTCGGGCATCCTCCAGATGAAGTAGGGCGCACACGGTCGAGCCCCGCGCGCTTTTCTAACCGCCGTGACCCTCTAGCGCGCGCGCCGCTTCCGCGTTTAGCGCGCGCGCCGCTTCCGCGTCGGGTAGGCGACCTCCTCGTCGCTCGAGAAGCCGCCGAGGAGGTCGACGACGTCCGCGGGCTTCGGCGCGCGAACCGGCGGCGGGCCCCGCGCGCGGCCCGGCACGGGCGGCGGGCCGCGCCGCGGCGCCGCGGGCGCGGCGCGCGGCGGCGCCGCGGCGCCCGCGCGGCGGTCGCAGAGGTCGCAGCAGGGCCGGTCGCCGTTGCCCGGCCCCGGGTCCGCGCCGAAGTGGCCGACGAGCCGCTGCCGGCGGCAGCAGCTCCGCGGCGTCTCGCAGTACCTGACCATGTCGTCGAGCTTGTCGAGGTCGCGCTGGAGCCGCGGCCCGCGCCGCTTCATGCGCCCGAAGCCCGTCACGAGCTTCCGGATCTTCGCGACGTCCTGGCGCCGGTAGTAGAGCGCGCAGAGGCTCGGCGCGCCGTCGCGGCCCGCGCGGCCCGCCTCCTGGTAGTAGCCCTCGAGCGACTTGGCGAGCGACGCGTGGACGACGTAGCGGACGTCGGCCTTGTCGATGCCCATGCCGTAGGCGATGGTCGCGCAGACGACGTGGACCTGGCCCGCCTGCCACGCGGCCTGGGTCACGCGCCGGTTGAGGGGGCTCAGGCCCGCGTGGTAGTGCGCCGCCTTCACGTCGTCGCAGCGCTCCGAGAGCAGGTCCGCGCACGCCTCCGCGTCGGCCTGCGTCATGCAGTAGACGATGCCGCACTGGCCCGGGCGCCGCTTCACGAAGTCGACGACGGCCTCGCGGACGTCGTTCGCGTCGCCCTCGCTGTAGTCCTCGACGGCGAAGTGCAGATTCGGCCGGTCCGACGACGTGCGGTGCGCGAGCGCGTCGGGCGCGATCTTCAGCGACTTGCGCAGGTCCGCCTCGCAGGCCGGCGTCGCCGTCGCCGTCAGGGCCATGAAGGGCACGCCGGGGTAGGACCGCCGCAGGTTCCCCAGCTTGCGGTAGTCGGGCCGGAAGTCGTGGCCCCACTCGGAGACGCAGTGCGCCTCGTCGACGACGAACCGCGCGAGCAGCCGGCGCCGGTGGAGCTTCGCCAGACACTCGCCGAAGGTCGGCGACGCCGCGAGGCGCTCGGGCGTCACGTAGAGGAGCTTGAGGCCCAACTCGCCGCGGCCCTCGCCCGCCTTGTGCAGCTCGTGGAGCACGGACCGCGACGCGGCCTCCTTCGTGCCGCTCGTCAGGTGCGCCGCGGGGATGCCGCCGCAGGCCGCGCCGAGCAGCGCCGACACCTGGTCCTCGATGAGGCTCAGCAGCGGGCTCACGACGATCGTCACGCCCGGCGTGAGCAGCGCGGGAAGCTGGTAGCAGAGGCTCTTGCCGCCGCCCGTCGGCAGCACGACGACGACGTCGCGGCCGTGCAGCGCGCCGCGGATCGCCCGCTGCTGGCCGGGCCGGAAGGACCCGTGGCCGAAGAAGACGCGGTTCGCGGCGGCGAGCTTCTCGTCGAGCGCGTCGGGCTGCGGCGGCCCCGGGGCCGCGCGCGGCGCGGCGCCGACGCCGTCGCGCTTGCGCGTCATCATCTCCATCATCGTGAGCTGGCGCTTGTTGGTCTGCATCGTTGCGCGCGGGGCGGGCGCCAGGCGCAGAGAGGTCCCAGGGTTGAAAGTGCGACTTGACGGCAACATAGCTTCAAGCAGAACCCCCCACGACAAACCCTGCCGCGTACCAAAGAAAGCGACGCGCAATATGGCCGGAGCGCGGGGGCGATGAGAGCCCTGTATCGCCCCAGCATGATGCGCAACAAAAGCCGCGACGCGTCCGGACATCATCGGAATGGCTTACTGCGGAGTAGCATGAAATGCACGATCCAGTCTTACACACGCCCGCATCTACCGCAGCGCCTTGGCCTGCTTGAGC
Source organism: Aureococcus anophagefferens (assembly GCF_000186865.1). Classification (NCBI taxonomy): domain Eukaryota; class Pelagophyceae; order Pelagomonadales; family Pelagomonadaceae; genus Aureococcus; species Aureococcus anophagefferens. Next base: position 1,944,108 of record NW_008705566.1, on the reverse strand, counting down.
ATGGTCGTGAGCTCGCCGGACTCCTGGAGCGCGGCCAGGCCCGGCGTGCCGCTCGAGAGGCCGCCGACGGACTTGCCGCCGATGAAGACGTGCGGCAGCGACGACTGGCCCGTCATGGTCTCGAGCTCCGCGCGGAACACGGAGGCGCGCGGCCCGAGGAGGAACCACTCGAGGCCGAGCTGCCGGTTCTCGAAGGTGCAGCCCGTCTCCTCGAGGAGCGCGATCGCCTCGGTGGAGAAGGGCGACAGGCCGTAGCTGTAGATGACGCACGGCGTCTTCCCGACGGCGTCGAGCTCCGATTTGACGTCGTCGACGTCGACGCCGCCGATCTTGCCGAGCACGAGCGCTTGCAACTTCGTCTCGAGCGAGAAGATGGGCTTGAGGGCCTGCATGCCGACGCCGGCGAACTTGATGGCCGGGTTCAGCGCGCTCGCGCAAGACGCCAGCGCGATGAGGACGAGCTTGCGGAGGAGAGCCATCGCTGCGCGTGCTTGGTGGTGCTGCGGCGGCGGTGGTGCGACGGCGTTGCTGGTGTGCTTTTGCGGCGTGCGACGGCGTCGCTGGCCAAAACGTCAAGTTGCACTTCAACAATCTGCAACGATCTCATAGGCCGGAAAAGGAAGGAAAAGGCCGATTGCGAAACGAGCGAGTTAGAGAAGGGACGGACTCCCTTCCGACGCGGGGCAGCCAGCGCAAAGAAAAGCGCGGCGCCTCGACGCGTCGAGGGTCGGCGACAATTCCGGACACCTCAGCCGAAGGAGATGCTCGACCGGCCGCCCGGCGGCGCGTGGAGGCGCGTCGTGGACCGGTCCGTGATGAAGTTGCCGCAGTTCTGGTTCGCGCCGTTGGCGTAGGCGTTGGATCCATGCCTCGCGTTCGCGCCGAAGGCGTAGTCGTCGGCCTTGGGCTGGCGGTACGGCGCGGGCTGGTACGCCGACTCCCGCGCCGGCGGCTGGTAGTCGCGCGCCGGCGCGCGCGCCGGTGCGCGGCGGGTGTCGGCGAAGCGGTCGTCCGCGCCGCCCCAGCCCAGGGAGAACGACGAGCCGCCGCCCGGCGGCGCGTGCAACCGCGTCGACGATCGATCGGTGAGGACGTTGCCGCAGTTCTGGTTGGCGCCGTTGGCGAAGGCGTTGCTCGAGCCGTGGCGGACCGCGGCGCTGGAGCCGTGGGCGTAGGACTCGGAGCCGTGGGCGTAGGGCTCCTCGCGCGGCTGCTGGAGCCGGGGCTGCTCGCGGCGCGAGTCGTCGCGCGGCTGCCCGCGGTGGTGCCGGGGCTGCGCCGGGAGCGGCGCGCTGTCGTCGCCGAAGCAGATGCTCGAGCGCCCGCCGGGCGGCGCGTGGAGGCGCGTCGTCGACCGGTCCGTGATCACGTTGCCGCAGTTCTGGTTCGCGCCGTTGGCGTAGGCGCTCGACGAGCCGTTGCGGAGCGCCGCCGAGGCGCCGAACTGCATCTTCCCGTCGCGGCCGAGCTGGCTCACGTTGTTCTGGCGCAGGGGGAAGCGCGAGTCGTTGCCCTCGTGGGACATGATGTGCTGCATCGTTGCGTTGTGCGGCGCCGGAGAGCTTTCGGGATCCGCAACGACAAGGGCAGCGTCGGCTCGGCCCACGGCAGCATCACCGCGGACTGCCGCAAAGGAGAGCGCATCGACGCCGCCGCCGACGACGCCGTCCGCCTCCGCCGCCGACGCCGCCGTCCGCCTCCGCGGCCGTCCGCCTCCGCGCCGCCTGCGATGCTCCTGCCGAACCACATGGACCCGAACGCGGTGCCGCACGAGGCGCTCGCGCAGCGGCAGCGCGTCTTCCAGACGGGCGTCTTCATCTGCCTCATGCTCCTGCTCATGGACCCGCGGGACCCGCGGCGCGAGCAGGAGGCCGCCGTCGCGCGCGCGCGGGCCGAGGCCGAGGCCGCGGCGCTGCGGCGGCAGCGGGCGCCGACGTGGCTCGACGGCGCCGTCGGCGGCGGCGCGCGGCGGCCGCAGAACGTGACGGGCTTGTACCGCGGGTCGTGGAGCTTCGGCAACGGGACGGCGCCGGCGGACAACCGGGAGGCCCGCCTCGGCGGCGACACGGGCCGCGCCGTCGTGCAGATGGACATGTTCCGCCTCGAGGAGCTCGAGTCCATCTCGCTCGTCCGCGCGTTGGTGTCGCTGTCGGCGCCGCCCGGCGGCGCGCGCGGCCGCCGCGACATCTTCGCGTCGGCCTTCGGCGTCTACTTCCACGGCGCGCGCACCGCGGCGCTCCTCGGCAACGTCGGCGAGCCCACGGAGGCCGGCGTCGACCTCGAGCGGCGGAACGCGTCCGGTCGGAACGCGACCGCGGGCGCCGCGGCGCCGGGAAGCGACCGCGGCCGGGCGGGCCGGCGGCGCCGCGACGGCCCCCCGCGCAAGGACGGCGCGCGGCGCCGCGACGGCCCGCGCGCCGGCCCGCGCGCCGCCGCCGACGAGCCCCCCGGCCGCGGCGACGCCGGCGGCGCCGGCCACCGGCGCCTCGCGGCGCGCCTCCGCCGCGACCACCCGCGCCTCGCGGACGCCGTCGACGACGACACGCTCGCGGCGGCCCTCGACAACCTGCGCCGGCGCCTCGGCGACAGGGCGCGCACGGTCGTGTCGTCGCGGCCGTTGCCCGACGCGTTCTTCGCCGACGACCACGCGTACGACCTCGTGCTCGCGCGGGAGTCCACGAAGAAGGACGCCGAGGCCAAGGACCCGTCGGCGTCCACGGTCGTGTCCCGGGCCGACGCCCTGCCGCCGCGCACGCCCCTGCGCCTGCCCCCGGACGCGGCGTTCGCCTACCCGAGCTCGCCGTTCACGTCGACGCTCTGGCGCGACGGCAAGTGCGCGCTCCACGTGGACCTCGTCGCGTCCGACGACAAGGCGGCGAAGAGGGCCATCCGGCACTACCGCAAGTCGACGCCCTTCGTGACGACGCTCGCGGGCGTCGTGCGGTCGCCGGGCTGCGGCTTCCGCCTCGACGTCGAGGCGACGGCGACGCGCGTCGCCTGGGACGCGGCGCGGAGCCAGGGCGCGTGGTACTCGACGCTCATGACCGCCGTCTGCCTCGCGCAGATCTTCGCCCTCTTCAAGCAGGTCCACTTCTGCCGGACGCAGACCGTCGCGGCGCGCGTGTCGCTGCTGTCCGTGTCCATGCAGGCGCTGCTGGACGCGGTGCTCTGCGTCGCGAACCTGTTGCTGTGCGCGGCGGTGAACGCGCTCTTCGCGTCCTTCGCCACGGTCGCCTTCTTCAAGCTCGTCGTCTTCTGCGTCGTCGAGATGCGTTATCTGCTATTGGTCTTCCAGGCGCACGACCCCCAGCGGTCGCTGAGCGACGGCTGGGGCGCGCGCCGCGAGCTCGCGTACCTCCACGCGCGCTTCTACGGCGCCCTCTTCGCGGCGCTGCTCGTCCTCTACGCCGCGCGCGACGACGCGCGCGTCGTCGTCGTCGCCGCGTACTCGTTCTGGGTGCCGCAGATTTTCCGCAACGCGAAGCTCAACGCGCGCGAGCCCGTCTGCGACGCCTACCTCTACGGCATGGCCGCGAGCCGCCTGCTCCTGCCGCTCTACTGCCTCTGCGACCCGGACGGCCTGCCCCGCGTGCTCGTCGTGCCGTCGCCGGGCGCGCCGACCTACGGCGCGAGGGCGGCCTTCGCGCTGGTGCTCGTGGCCTGGCAGGGCGTCCAGGTCGGGCTGTTGAAGCTCCAGCAGCACTACGGCGCGCGCTGCTTCGTGCCCGCGGCGCTGATCCCGAAGCCCTACGACTACCGGCGGCCCATCGCGCACCTCGTCAAGGGCGACGACGCGAACCTCGAGTGCCCCATCTGCATGGGCGACGTCGCCTGCGACGGGGCGCACCACCTCGTGACGCCCTGCGACCACGTCTTCCACGACGTCTGCCTGGGCCAGTGGATGGACCTGAAGACGGAGTGCCCGGTGTGCCGCGCGCAGCTCCCGCCGGTCGACGCGGGCGACGACGACGGCGCGGGGGCGGGCGGCGATTCGCCGCCGAACCCGTAAGCGTCTACTTTGTTTTGGCGCGCCCTCACCCTTGTGACCCGAACCTGTGGCGAGAAATCGCTGAAAACGACGTCGCTCTCCGGGCACACAACATCCTCCGTTAAAACAGCCGCGTCTCCCGCCTCCCCCGCGCGCGGATCTTGCCGTCGGCGAGGGTCGCCTCGGAGAGGGAGTGGTCGAGGGCGTCGGCCTGCTCGTCGTGGTGGACGAGGCCGTCGACGGCGAGCGCGCGGTCGCGGCGCGGCGTCCAGGAGCGGACCTTGGCGCCCTGGGCCGCCTGGCGCCAGCCGTGGCGCGCCTCGCGGACCCACTTGTCGCCGGCGTCGTCGCCGGCGGCGTCGCCGACGCCCCAGAGCGCCTCGAGGGCCTTGGCGGCGCGCGCGTTGAGCGCGGCCTTCTTCTGCTCCTGGTCGAAGTGGTCGACCGCGCGCTCGAGGTCGTCGAGCTTCACGGCGCCGTCGCGGTAGTCCGCGTGCTTCCGCAGGTTCGCGAGCTTGTCGTCGCAGAGCCAGTGGACGAGGTCGCGCCGCGGCCCGGAGAGGTGCGTCTGGATCTGGAGCAGCGTGAGGACGCCGTCGCGCGCGAAGCGCGCGAGCACGCTCCGCACGGGCGGCGGCGTGCGCTCGCGGACGGGCGCCGCGGCGAGCGCCGCGGCCTCGGCGCGCGCCGCGTCCTCGGCGGCCTCCGCGCGCGCGGCGGCCTCGGCCTTGCGCCGCCGCCTACGGGACCGGAGGCGCCGGATCTTCGACGGCGTCTCGATGCGGAAGGGCTCGGGCCGGGGCGGGCCGCTGACCCGCGGGCCGATGGTCGGCAGTTTCACGGTCCCGAGGGGCCGGATCGCGAAGGCGCAGGACGCGCTGTGGCCCGCGATGGAGTCCTCGGGCACCTCGACGTGCGCCGCGGTCGCCTCGGTCAGCGCGAGCGACGCGGCCGACTGCTTGACGGCCGGCGTCGCCGCGCGCGCGCAGGCCGCGCAGAGCCGCGTGCCCACGAGCTCGCGCACGTCGTCGGCGCCGCCGCACCACGCGCACGCGCGCGCGACGGCGCCCGCGGACGCCTCCGACGCCTCGGAGACCTTCGTCCGCACGTCGAAGCGCACGGACTTGGGCCGCGTCGTCGACGGCCGGCTGTCGACGCCCGTGGGCGGGCGGCTCGCGGCGCCGGCGTCGCCCTCGACGCGCGTCGACGGCCGGCTGTCCGAGGGCGCGTCGCCGCGCGACGACCGCGCGGGCCGCGCGTCGTCCTCGAACCGCGTCGACGGGCGGCTGTCGGGGACGGCGTCGCCCCGCGACGACCGGCCGGGCCGCGCGTCGTCCTCGAAGCGCGTCGACGGGCGGCTGTCCGCGGGCATGTCGTTTTCGAAGCGCGTCGTCGACGGCCGGCTGTCGCCCGACTCGCGCGAGAGGCGCTGGCTCGGTCGATCGCCCGACTCGCGCGAGAGGCGCTGGCTCGGTCGATTGCCGGACTCGCGCGAGAGGCGCTGGCCCGGTCGATCGCCCGGCTCCCGCGGGTGCTCGCCCGACTCCCGCGACGCCCGCGGCGTCCGGGCTTCGCGCGACGCCCGCCGGCTGCCGCGCTTCGGCGCCGCGAAGTCGGCCGCGCCGAAGCGGACGTCCGCCGCGTCGCCGCGCCGCCGCGCGCGCTCCTCGCCCGCGGTGACGCGCGCGAGGCGCTCGAGGCGCAGGGCCGTGCCGCAGGTCGGCGGCCGCGCGTCGCGCTGCTTCGACGGCGAGGACGCCGCCTCCGGCCCCGCCGCGGCCGGCGGCGGCGCCTCCTCGTCGCCGCCGCCGCCGGGCCGCAGGAAGCCGCAGCCCTCGAGCCGCGCGCGCGCGGGCAGCGACAGCGTGCCCCGGTCGCGCTGGCGCCGCTGCCTCCGCGCCCAGGCGCCGAGGCCCGCGAACTCGCCGCCGACGTCGCCCACGGCGAAGGTCCCGTGGGCCTGGCGGTAGCGCAAGAGGAGCTTGAAAAAGCGCTGCCACTCCTCGCCGAGCTGGTAGCTGTGCTCCTTGTGCACCTGGATGTTCGCCTTGCGCCACGACGGCGCGACGCCGCCCCGGGGCTGCTTGTTTTTTTTGCGGGCGCCCATGGGCTTTTTAGGGCAGGGCTAGCGCCATGCCGCTCTCCCTAGTCCAACTAGGGATCCCAGTAGGGCTAGGTGCGACGACGTCGACGCCCGCGAGCTGGGGCCCACCCGAGGGCCAATCGCAGCGCCTGAGGGTGCCCGGCGACTCAGGCCAGCACGAGGAGCACGCGCGACGGGCTGCCCATGGGTGTCATGCGCGACATCCATCATCCAGGCCTTCATCCTCTGCGTAAAAATACCCCAGGCGAACGCGGTCCAGATCGGCCGCCTCTGTTGTGACGCCCGGGGATTGAAGCACCAGCGACGTGCTTGGCGGCGTCCTTCGCGTGTGGGGAGCGCGTCAGAGGGGCCGTTTGCGCGGCGGAGCCTCACGGGTGGACGGCGGACGACGTGGTGCAGCACGCGCGGGCAAAAACGCGGTCGTCTAAGCTGCTTCGGCGCTTCGGCGACCGAGTTTTTGCCCGCAACGCTCTTCTGCGCGCCTGCCGAGGCGGTCGCGCTCCCGCCGACGGTCTTAGGATCGGCCCGGGCCGCAACTGACTTGGCGGGCCGCAGAAGCCATCACTAGTCGTCGCCGCTCCGTGGGGCCGCGCGCGGAACGCCCGATCGGACGACAGGGGAGCCGCCGACCCGCCGCCGCGCCTCCCGAGCGCCTCCCCGACCCGCTCCGCCCCGCAGGTTACCATGAAGGCTGTCGCGTACCTCATCCTCGCCGCGGCGTCGGTGAGCGCGTTCGTCGCGCCCAAGCACATGCCCTCGTCGCTCGTCGCTCAGACGACGGACTCACTCGTCGCGCTCGAGGCGTGCCGGCGGAACACGAAGAAGGAGAAGCGTCAGCGCAACCAGGTCAGGATCAGTGTCCTCGAGACTCTGGATGCGCGCGCGCCACAACCCTCAAATCCCTTGCAAACATTCCTCCCCGCGTCGCAGGAGAACATGCGGAAGTTCAAGCGTGGCGCGGCGCCGGCCCAGCGGGGCGCGGGCGGCAAGAAGAAGAGCTTGAGCCGCAAGAAGTTGACGCTCAAGGCCCAGTCGTGCGCAACTCAGCGTCCTGCAGCCGTGACGACTTTCGAGAGGTTTTTGACCGGGAAACAACGAAAATGCTTCGTAGGGCCAAGGAGAAGGGGCGCGAGGCCACGTTCATGTCCAAGCTGTTCCTCGCTACGGGCGGCGTCCAGCAGGAGACGCTCGACCTCGGCGTGCTCTAGAGCGAGCAGCCTTCGGACGGCGCGAGGCGCCGCGCCCGCGCGACCGTCGCGCGATCCCCCGATAACACGTGTACCTCGGAAGTTCCCAGCTGGCCCGAGTCGGGTGGCGGACTCCGGCGGCGCGTCCGGGGCTGGGCGCGACACAGTACGGCTCCGGTGGGCACCTACGACGTCCCCGGCTGCTACGGCAACACCCGGGGCCGGGCGTATCCACGGACTTATCCACGGCAACATCCCCCTCCTAAAAAAGCTCTGCGTCTGAAACGCCGGGGGCTGCGTCTGAACAGGCGAAGTCGTTCCGCATCCATGGCGCGTCGGTGGTCGCTGGCGTTCGCCGTCGCCCTCGGCGCGGCGCCCACCGGGGGCGCGTACCTCGAGGGCTGCGGCCTCGCGGTCTGGGCGGCGGGCGACGAGGGCGCGTCGTGCACGACGACCTGCGCCGGGCACCACAACGCCACCTGCGACGCCGACGCGCTCGCGCTCGCGGCGGACGAGGACGTCTTCGCCGCCGTCAACGTCACCTGCGACGCGACGGAGGCCAAGGACGCCGACTTCGCGCCCTTCTTCAACGCCAACGGCGCGTGTTCGCCCATGGCCGACGGCGGCGCCTACAGCTGCGGCGCGACGCCCAAGGGGTCGAAGCGGCGCGTCTGCGCCTGCTGCACCGGCGGCGCGGCGCCGTCGAAGGCCCCGAGCGCGCCGCCGACGGCCATGGGCACCTACGCGCCCACCGCGCCGTCCGGCGCGCCGTCCTACGCGCCCACCGCGCCGTCCGCTTCGCCGTCGTACGCGCCGACCGCGCCGACGGCGAGCCCGTCCTACGGCCCCACGGTGACCCCGACGAGCGCCGCGCCGACGCACGTCCCCGTCCCGGCGCCGTCGCGGTCGCCGACGACGCACCTGCGGCCCACGGTCTACGTCACGCCCGAGCCCACGGTCAAGTGCGCGGCGATCGGCTGGCTCCTGGGCGCGGCCGCCGAGTCCTGCAGCGAGACCTGCGCGCGGGACCACAGAGCCTGCCACGACGACGAGGCCGACGCCGCGCGGGACCGCGTCGACGAGTGGGGCGAGGTCGCGGCGATGGTCGCGGCGCGCGGCGGCGACGCGTGCGCGGGCGGCTGGGTCAACGGCAACGCCATGGCGCCCTACGTGAACACGAACAACGGCAACTGCTTCGGCCGGGGGCCCGACGCCGCCGTCGCGGGCTTCTGCGGCCTCGCGGCCGAGGCGAAGCGGCGGCTGTGCCCGTGCTGCTCGTCGGGCTTCGCGCCGAGCCCCGAGCCGACGAAGCGCGAGCGGCCGGACTGGCAGGGCTTCCCCGAGGAGCCGCAGGAGGACGACGACGACGACGACTCGTCCTACAACTCGCGCGCGGGCATCCTGTCCTCGGGCGCGCAGGCCGGCGCGGGCGTCGCCGGCGTCGCGCTGACCATCTTCGCCATCTACAAGCTCCTCAAGTGCCACCACATGGGCCTCGAGAACACGGGCATCTTCAAGGAGAAGTACCGCCGCTCCTCCTTCTCCAAGAAGGAGGTCGGCGCGCCCTCGAAGGTCGCGTCCGTCTTCGAGGAGGACCGCCGGCGCACGGGCGTCGCCGTCGTCATCGAGGACAAGGCGCCGGCCTACGCCGACTCGGGCTTCTCCTGATGGAGCGGCGCGTGCGGGGGCGGTAACGACGCGCGAGCGCGGGGACGAGTCCGGGCGGCGCCGGGCGATGGCTCCACGGGCTTCTTTTCGAGCGCCGCGGATCTGTGGCAGAGGAGCATGGAGCCCGAGAAGCTGTCTTAAAACGCCATGGACTCCTCGCACCTCCAGTCGTCGACGACCATCCAATACTCGGCCATCACCGACGACGCCCTCCCGACGTACGAGGTCGAAGGCAAGTGGCTCGTCGCCTGCGAGGCCATCACGACCGTCGTGTCGCGGGCCTGGGAGTTCGCTTTGCCGCTGGCCCTCCTGGGCGTCTGGGGCGGCGACGAGCTGTCCCTGCGGGCGCCCGCGGCGCTGGCGCTGGCCGTGACGCTCGCGACGACCCTCTTCTCGCCGCGCATCGGCAAATGGGCCGACGGACAGGACCGCCTCTTCGCCGCGCGCGTGTCGCGCGCGTTCCAGGTCGCGGGGACGGCCTGCAGCGTCGGCGCCGTGCTGAGCATGGCGTCGGAGGACACGGCGGGCTTCCGGAACTGGCTCGCGCTGGCGCTCGGCGGCGCGTCCGTCGAGGCGCTCGGCGGCGTCGTCACGCGCGGCGGGCCGAAGAAGGACTGGGCGCCCGCGCTCTTCGAGGGGGAGGCGCTGGGCGGCGCGCTGTCGAAGACGACGGTGGCCCTGTCGAACGCGGCCCAGGTCGGCGAGATTCTAGGGCCGTTTCTGGGCGCGACGGCGATCTCGTCCCTCGGGCCCGTCGTCGGCGCGGGCGTCGTCGGGGGCCTCGCGGCGGCCGGCGAGCTCCCCGCGCAGCTCATCCTCGACGGCCTCTACCGCCGGAACGCGGCGCTGCGGACGCCGCCGCCGCCGGAAGACGCGGCCGCGGAACACGGCGGCGGCGCGTGGGCGCGGTGCTGGCGCCAGCCGGGCGGCACGGCGCTGCTGACGGGGTCCTTCGGCTGCCTCTTCTTCACGGCGCTCGCCCCCCACGGCCCCGTGCTCACGGCCTTCCTCGCGACGCGCGGCGTCGACCCGCGGGCCATCGCCGTCTTCCGGACGCTCGGCGCCTTCGCGGGCATCGGCGGCATCTACGCGTTCGGGAAAGCGGCCGACGGCGTCGCGAAGCGGGCCGGCGACGCGCCCGGCGCCCAGGCGGCCGCGCGCGTCGTCGCCCTGCGGTCCGCGTCCTTTTGGGCCCTCGGCTTCCAGTGCTGCGCCGCCGTCGGGGCCGCCGCGGCGCTCGCCGCGGCCTACGGGCCCGGCGCGGTCCCGGGGCTCGCCGCGTTCATGGCGGCCGTCGTGCTGAGCCGCGCGGGGCTCTACGCCTACGACGTGGGCTACCTCGAGCTCCAGCAGCTGCTGGTCGACGAGCGCGACCGCGGCGCCTGCCAGGGCGTCGAGGCGGCGCTCTGCGGCGGCAACGAGCTGCTGCTCGCGCTCGTGACGCTCTGCTTCTTCCACGACCCGCGCGACTTCGGCGCGCTCGCGGCGCTGAGCGCGCTCTTCGTCGGCCTCGCGCTCGCGCTCTTCGCCGCCTGGGCCGCGCTCTACCACGTCCACGACCACGACCACGGCCGCGGCGACCACCCCCACGAGCACACGCCCCAGCAGGCCAAGGCCCTCGACGAGAGCGGCGCGAAGCGCCACGTCCACGTCCACCGCGCGGACCACGGCGCCCACGACCACGGCCACGGCCACCACGACCACGGCCACGACCGCGCCTAGGCCCCGGTAACTCCGCCGCGTTAGGCCGCGTCCTCCTCCTGCGCGACGCGCGCGCCCTTGGCCACGAGCTCCGTCGCGGGTTTCGGCGGCTCCGCGCGCTGCGCGAGGATCCAGTCGTAGGTGCCCATGCCGAGGACCGCGAGGTAGGCGTGGAACGCGAAGAGGCTCGCGTACGCGAGGAAGATGCACAGCGACGCGACGCCGCACGCGCCGAAGAGGACGATCGCCGCCGCGTGGAGCGAGCCTCGACAGCTCGCGACGACGAAGGCGCAGGCGCCTAAAAGGGTGCGTCGTTTTCGAACACTCTCTCGAAGCTCCCGGGACGCCGGGTGCCCGCCGGCGGCGACCGCGTACTGGGCCGTGCCGAACGCCGCGACGGCGAAGAAGGGCACGTAGTTGGAGCGGCCGACGCTCACGTTGAGCCAGGTGCAGAAGTGGTCCAGGCCCGCGACGACGCTCTTGTGCTCGCGGCAGTAGCGCGCCTTCGTCCACCGCTCCGTCTCCGGCAGGAACTTCGAGAAGCAGCTCGGCTCCGTCGGCGGGTGCGTCTCGAGGAAGAGCCAGCAGCAGAGGCCCACGCAGACGCAGAACGCGTGCGGGAGCACGGCGTAGGCCAGCGCGCCCTCGTCGCACCGCTTGCGCTGCCGCAGTAGGACGAAGCTCACCAGGCCGTAGAACAGGCCCGTCGCCAGCGCGTTGCCGACCCACGACGCGACCTGGTTCGTCGTCAAGGGCCGGTCGAAGCCGACGCGCCGCGGCGGCTTCGCCGCGCTCATCGGCGCGACGAGACGTCGCGGTGGCGCTCCAACAGGGCGGCCTGAAGGACGGCCAGACTTTTTAAAAACCATACTTGAAGGCATGTTGAAGCGCCCCACGCCGTGGTGCGGAAGAGCGTCCGATCGCCACAGCAGAACCGAGGACACACAACTGTACATTAGAGGGGCAGCCTCGCGTCGTGGCCGTGGTCCGCCGGGTAGAAGCACCGCTCGACGCCGAAGAGCGCGGCGCCGTGGAGGTAGATGCCGAGGAGCATGGCGTGGGCGATCTGGGACACATCGGAGTCGAAGACGCAGAAGCAGGAGCCGACGAAGCCCGTGTACCAGTGGTGGAAGTGCGCGGCCGTGTCCCCGGGGGCCACGACGAGCAGCCCGTGCCCGCCGACGACGAACGCCGCGAGGCCGAGCGCCTGGGCCGCGGAGAAGGGCGCGTCGCCCGGCGCCCGGGTCGCGTTCCGCGCGGCGGCGAGCGCGAGGTGGTTCGCCAGCAGGCCGCCGACGATGGACGCCGTGAACGCCATGAGCGCGAGCGTGTGCACGTTGCCTGCGCCGAGGGCCCCGTCCGCCGGGGGAAGGAGGAAACGGGTTTTCGCGGGACGCCGGCGCCGCGCGCACGCAGTCGCGCGTGAGCTCGATGTTCGCGTGGCGCAGGAGCTCGAAGAGGACGCCGTAGCCGAAGGTGAAGAACGCGAGCCACGCGAAGAAGACAAAGGGGTCCGCCGCGACGCGCGCGCCGACGCGGCCGGCGAGGAAGAGCAGCCCGCTCAGCACGCACATGCGCAGCAGGTCCTCCTTGTGCGTCGCGGCGTGCTTCTCGTTCATCTTCCAGCCGCGCCTCGCGGCGACGGCGCGCTGCGCGCCGTAGAGCGCGACGTTGACACCGAGCCAGGCGACGAGGCCCTCGACCGTCGCGTAGGGCGACAGGTAGGCCGGCAGGTCCTGGCGGTCCGCCGTGTACACGCCCTCCCTGAGCAGGGCCCAGCTCAGCGGCGCCACGTAGACGGCCAGCAGCGAGAAGAAGGTGCGCGGCACGGGCGTCGCGGCGTCGGCGCCGCTCGCCGTCGTCTCCAGCGTCGACTTCGGGCTGCCGCTCATGAGCGCGTCGTCCTCGTCGGCGACGGGCGACTCGGGCAGCATCTCTCGTCTCGCTGGCGCCGATGATTCAGCTCTAGTAGCACATCATGCAATTGACATCATGCCCATTTTCTTGTGGCAATTTTGGGGAAGCGCAATGGAACGCTCTGCTGGGATTTAGTGCTATTTGCCGCCGCGCTGTGACGACCACGAGCCATGGTTCGCGTGCTCGACCTGCTGCCCGAAGATGTCGAGGCGCTGGGCTTCGACGAGGTCTCGGAGAGCGAGGTCTCCGAGGAGTCGTCCAGCGTCGAGCTCGGCACCGTCGTGCACGCGGACGCGCCGCGCGACGCGGACGCGCCGCGCGTCGCGCGGCGCGCCGCGGTGCGGCAGACGACGGACCCGCGCGAGCTGCAAGAGGCCATCGCCGCGTCGCGCGCCGAGGCCGCGCGCGCGGCGGCCGTCCGGCGGACGACGGACGCGGACGAGCTCGCGGCGGCCAAGGCCGAGTCCGCGGCCTACGAGGCGTCCAAGGAGGCCGAGCAGCGGCGCCGGCGGTTCCGCGCGGAGGACGCCGCGGCGGACCGGAGCCGGGGCCTCGCGGCGCTCAACGCGCGGACGCTCGAGGCCGTCGCCGCCGCGCTCGCGAGCGACGGCGGCGGCCGCGACTGCACGCGCGCGCTCGAGCGCGTCCTCGGCGACTACGCGCGCGACGCGCGGCGCCTCGACGCCGCGCGGCGCGCCGCGGACCCCTACGCCGCGTCGCTCGGGGACGACGCGCCGCGCGCGGCGGGGGCGCCGGCCGAGGACCGGCGCCGGCGGCGCGACCGGCGGCGCGACGCCGCGGGCTGCGGCGGCGGCGAGATCCTGCGGCTCGGGTTCCGCGCCTTCGGCGGCGCGCGGCGGCGGCGGCGGCGCCTGCCGGACCCGCCGGGAGTGGCGACGCTCCGCACGGGCCGGGACCTGCTCGCGGCGCGCCTCGCGGCGCACGGCAAGCGCATCTTCGACGTGAGAGGCGACGGCGCGTGCCAGTTCCGCGCCGTCGCCCACGGCCTCTGGGGCACGGAGAGCCACCACGCGCTCGTGCGGCGCCAGGCGCTCGCCGCGCTCGACGCGCGGCGCCCGCCGTTCCACGACTGCGAGGTCTACGCGTCCAACGCGGACGGCGATTTGTGCACGCTCGACGTCGGCGACGACGTCGAAGCCTACCTCCGCGCGCTCGCCGACGACCGCTCCTGGGGCGACCAGAACACGCTCCAGGCCTGCGCCGACGCGTTCCGCTGCCGCGTGCTCCTCGTCACGACGCACGCGGACAACTTCGAGCTCCGCATCGAGCCCGCGGACGACCGCGCCGCCGTCTCCGAGATCTGGGTCGGCTTCCACTCGGAGTGCCACTACGTCGCGGCCGTCGACGTGGCTTAAATAAACACCTGAGGCTTGCGCAAGGAGGCTGCAAGGTGCCTTCACACTTACCTTCACGACCAACTTCGCTGTGCGGCTCGCCGAAGGCTCGAGCTCTCGAGACTGACTGCGCCGCCGGCGTCCAAGGACCAGCCGCCACCGCCAACGCCGCCGCCGGCGCCCAAGGACACAGCGTCATCATGGCCACGGACAACAAGTACGACCGCCAGCTGCGGCTCTGGGGCGCGAACGGCCAGCGCGCGCTCGCCGAGAGCCACGTGCTGCTGCTCGGCGCGGGCCCCGCGGGCACGGAGACGCTCAAGAACCTCGTGCTGCCCGGCGTCGGGCGCTTCACGGTCGTCGACGGCGCGACGGTGAGTGAGGCGGACCTGGGCAACAACTTCTTCGTGCGGCCCGAGGACGTGGGCCGGCCGCGCGCGGCGGCGACGGCCGAGCTCCTCAAGGAGCTCAACCCCGACGTCGAGGGCTTCCACCGCGTCGCCCGGCCCGAGGAGGTCGTCGCGGCGGAGCCCGACTTCGTCGCGAGCGGCTTTTCCCTGGTCATCGCCGCGCAGCTCGAGCCCGCGGCGCTCCAGGCGCTCGGCGAGCGCTGCTGGGCGAACAACGTGCCGCTCATCGCGATCCGCGCCTACGGCCTTTTGGGCGTCGTGCGGCTCCAGGTGCGGCGCCTCGAGGTCGTCGAGTCGAAGCCGGACAACGTCGCCTGGGACCTCCGGTTGGCGGCGCCGTTCCCCGAGCTCGAGGCCGCGGCCGACGCGCTCGATCTCGACGGCATGGCCGACGCGGACCACGCGCACGCGCCCTACGTGCTCGTGCTCGCGAAGCTCGCCAAGGCCTGGCGCGTGAGCCACGGCGGCGCGTCGCCGAAGACGCGCGCGGAGAAGGACGAGTTCCGGGCGCTGGTCGCGGGCGCCGCGCGAGAGCTGCCGTCGAAGGTGCCGGAAATGAACATCGAGGAGGCGTCCAACGAGGCGTACCGCTGCTGGGCGGACCCCCGCGAGCTGCCCTGGGAGGCCCAGGCCTGGATCGACGACGCCCGGGCCGCGCCGGACGCGCCGTCCGAGGGCCGCCGCGGCTCCGTCGGCTCCGAGGCCGCGCCCGCCGCGCCGCCGTCGGCGACGCACGTCGCCGTCGCGAGCGTCGCCGCCTTCATGGACGCCCACGGCGGCCTGCCGCCGTTGAGCGGCGCCGTGCCGGACATGCACGCGGACACGGCGTCCTTCGTGGCCCTCCAGAAGCTCTACGCGGCGCGCGCGGACGCCGACCGCGCGGCGTGCCTCGCGATCTTCGCCGCGAAGCTCGCCGAGGCGACGGGCGCGCCGCCGACGGCCGACGAGGCCGCGGCGCTCGCCCTCGTCTGCAAGCACGTCCGCGACGTCAAGCTCGTCGCGACGCGGTCGCTCGCGGACGAGCTCGCCGCGCCGAATTTAGGCGAGGCCGCGACGGCGCTCTTCGAGACGGACGACGCGCGCGAGAAGGCCCAGGCGCCCGTGGTCTGGTACGCGGCGCT
Organism: Aureococcus anophagefferens; assembly: GCF_000186865.1. NCBI lineage: Eukaryota > Pelagophyceae > Pelagomonadales > Pelagomonadaceae > Aureococcus > Aureococcus anophagefferens. Next base: position 1,928,657 of record NW_008705566.1, on the reverse strand, counting down.
CCGCGCGGCGGACCGCTTCTTCGTCAAGCGCGGCGCGTGGCCGGGCGCGGACGGCGCGGACCTCGCGGCGGACGCCGCCGCCGTCGCGGACGAGCTCCGCGCCTTCGTCACGGAGGCCGACTGCGCCGACGCCTTCGACGGCGTCCTCTCCGAGGCCCACGCCAAGGAGATCGCGCGCTTCGGCGCCGCGGAGCTCCACGCGATCGCCGCCGTCGTCGGCGGCGTCGCGAGCCAGGAGGCCGTCAAGGTCCTCGCCAAGCAGTACACGCCCATCGACCACACCTACCTCTTCAACGGCATCGCCGCCACCGCCGCCATCATCGACGTCTAGGGCGGTAAGGGGCCGGACAGCGCGGTGCGGGGCGGCGGGTGCTCGCTGGGACCCCGTCTTCCACCCGCGGCCTCGAGGTCGCGCCCTGCAGCGGTGGTGCAGGTTGGTGCCTAGCCTGGGGAAAGGGGCGGAGGCCTCGGTCGCGTTCGCGTTCGCGTTCGCCTCGGGGGCCGCCCAAGTGGCCGCCCATTCGACTTCAACGACGCCAACGAGGGCTTGGGAATGGGTGGACACTGATCACGGCAGTCGCCATTGCAGTTATCCCACGATTCCCACGCACCGTCGCTCTCTGTACACTATGCGCATTCAAGCCGGTGCAAAAGTGCAGCCAGCGGCGCTCACGACGGTCGTGAGGCTCGTCGAGGAGCGCGCGGCCGCGAAGAGCCAGCAGCCCGCCGCGGAGAGCCGCGGCGACGCCGGCGCCGCAACCAAAGGCAGCAAGCACTGGGCCAAGCTCAAGCGCAAGTCGACGCGGGCCCAGATCACGTCGACTTTTCGCGCGCTCATCGGACACGACGCGGAGCACGAGGCGGCGCACCGCTTCAAGGAGAAGGTCGGCTTCGCCTGCCTCGAGCACGCGATGCTCGTCGGCGAGAACTGCCTGTCGCGCGCGGCGGACGCGCTGCGCCTCAAGCGGCTCGCCAGGGCGCGGGAGGCGCCGCGGCGCGCGGGCCTCCTCGCGCGGCTCTTCCGCCGCCGCGCCGCCGCGCCGGCGGCGTCGGCCGTCGGCGGCGCTCGCGCGCTCTACTTCGAGCCCGCGTCCGTCGACGCGTTGGTCTCCGCGCTGCCCGGCGTCGGCTTCGAGCTCACCAAGGGCCTGCGCGTCGTCGTGCCGGCCTGCGGCCTCTACCTCGTGTCCCACATGTGCCACGCGGACTGGCGGCGGGCCGGCCGCGAGTGGGCCGAGACGCGGCGGCCGTCGACGACGCTCCTCTTCTATCTCGCGGCGCTCTGCGACGCCCTCGACGCCCTCGTCCACGCCGTCGTCGTCGTCGCCCACGCCGACTACTGCCGCGGCGGCCACGTCGTCTCCCACCACGCACTCCACGACCTCGAGTCCCTCGGCGTCCAGCTCGCGTTCGCCGCCTTCTGCTGCGCGGTCCTCGGCGAGGTCCTCTCCAAGAACGCCGCCGCGCGCCGCAAGGCGAAGGCGCGCTAAGCATCTATCGTTTCTCCCATGGCGCACGCACGAAAACCTTCAGCGTGAAGTTTTCAAGGAGCCTTCGAGGCTCGCCCAAAAAGCCACAACGGCAAGGGTGGCGCACTCGGTGGCGCTCGTCATCGTCTGCGCCGCAGCCTCGCGCGCCTCGCGACGCATTACGCCAGGACAATGGCGGCGTCACGCGTCGTCTCCGAGAGCACGGCGGTCTGGCTTGTGCTGCTCAACGTCACGCTCTACGCCGTGTGCTACCAGCTCCAGCGCCCGGTCGAGCCCTTCCTCGTCAAGAGCCTCAGCGAGGGCGCCGACGGCGCGGAGGTCGCCAGGACCTACGGCCGACTCCAGTCCTTCTTCTCCTTCGTGCAGACCATCGGCAGCCCCGTCGTCGGCGCGCTGCTCGACGCCGTCGGCGCGCGCGCGTGCTCCGTCGTCGTCTTCGCGGCGTCGGCCGCGTCCTACGGCGCGCTGGCCTCGGCGACGTCCGTGCGGCACCTCTTCCTGTCCAAGCTCGCGGCGGCGCTGCAGCACGGCTTCCTCGTCGCGCAAGCCTGCGTCGCGAGCGCGACGGCGTCCGGCGACCCGGCGGCGCGCGCGGCGGCGCTCGGCCGGCTCACGACGGCCTACACGATCGGCGCGACGATCGGCCCGACGCTCGGCGGCTGGTTCGGCGCGCGCGGGGACCTCTACCGCGGCGCGCGCCTCGCCGTCGCCGGGAGCCTGCTCTCGGCGGCGCTCTCGCTCCTCCTCCCCGGCGCGGCGGCGGCGCCCGCGGGCGCGACGGCGGGCGGCCGCGCGTCGCTGGCGAAGACGCTGGAGATCGCGCGGCGGCCGGCCGTGCGGCCGCTCCTCGCCGTCAAGGTCGTCGGCTCCGTCGCGGCGTCGATGCACTCCACGGCGGCGCCGCTCGTGCTCACGCAGCGCGTCGGCCTCGACGCCTCCGCTCTGGGCCTGTCCATGTCCGCGTCGTCCGTCGCCGTCGCGGCGCTCGGCGCCTTCGCGATGGCGCCGCTCGTCGCGCGCGTCGGCGCGCCCGGCTGCGCGAGGCTCGGGCTCGCGGTCCGCGGCGCGCTCGTCCTCGCGCTCGGCGGTTTGTTCGCGGCGGCCATCGCGGCCGGGTCCGCGGGCCCGGGCCTCGCGGCCGCCGTCGTCGGCGCCTCCGTCTGCCACGCGTGCGCGGCGCACGTCTTGGCGACGTCGCTGACGACGCAGACCACGGGCCTCGCGCGGCGTCCTGTGGCGATGACGATTTCGAGAGATTTTGACGGGGAAGAACAATGAGACATCGCCACCGTCGTGCTTCGTAGGCCTCGTGAAGCCCTCCGAGCAAGGCAGCCTCATGGGACTTGAACACGGCTTGTTCAGCGGCGCGCGCGTCGTCGCGCCGCTCCTCGCGACGACGATCCTGAGCTACGGCGGCGTGGTCGCCGTTGCTCTTTGCTGCGCGACCATCGACGCCTTACTGGTCCTGGCGCTGTCCGCCGCGCCGCCGCCCGCCGCCGCCGACGCGGCGGAGGAGAAGGACAAGGAGACGTAGAATACGAGGCGACTTAAATAGCGAAAACCTACTAGGGCGACGACGGGCTTCGCGCGGCCGCGCGCTTCCGGCGGCGGAGCGCGGCGACGGCGACGGAGAGGACGGCGACGCCGGCCGCGGCGGCGGCGAACTGGCCGCGGAGCGCGGCGTCGGCGGCGGGCTCCGCGGGCTTTGACGTCGGGAAGGCGCTCAGCGACAGGGGCCGGCGCCGGGGCTTCTCGTCGCGGCCGGCGAGGTCGACGACGAGCGGCGGCGCGAACCAGAGCCTTCGCCCGAGGACGGCGCGGCCGTCGTGGCCGAGCTTGCGCCAGGACGCGTCCGTGCGCGCGCGCGCGAGGTGCGTCTGCGGCGGCAGGCCCGGCGGCTGGGCCCGCTCCGGCGCCGCGCCCCAGCCGCCGTCGACGGCGACGCCCGCCACGAGCCAGGCCTTGCCGCGGTCGCCGCATTTCGCGCGCGCGGCGGCGAGGTCGAGGCGCGCAAGTCGCACGGCGCCGGCGTTGGCGCCGAGCGCGTCGGCGACGTCGCCGAGGCCCCAGCGCGCGGGCGACGGCGCCGCGTCGGCGCCGCGGCCCGCCGCCGACGCCGCGAGCGCCTCGGCGCCGCGGCACGTCGCCGCTCGGGCCGCGGCGGCGTCGTAGCAGCCCCAGAACGTCTCCTGGCCGTCGACGGCCAGCGCGCCGCCGACGGCGAAGGCCGCGACGAGCTCCGCGGCGCCGCGGCGCGCGGCCGTCGCGACGACGTCGTCCGGCGCGTCGCCGCGGCCGCCGTCGCCGCAGGCGAGGTTCGGGTCCGGCGCGCGCGCGTGGCCCTCGGTCCAATACGCATAGGGCTCGGCGACGTCCAGAGCCAGCAGGGCGAGCCGCACGTTGCGCGGCACGTGGCCGCCGTCGTCGCCCGCGGCGGCCGGGTCGAAGAGCGCGCCGTCGCCGCCGAAGAGCCGCGGCGGGCCCGCCTTGGCGTTGGACGTCTCGACCAGCACCATGAAGCAGCGGTTCGACGCGTCGTCGTAGGACGCGGTCCGCGCCCGGTCGTAGCCCGGCGCGGCGCAGCCGCCGGGGACGGCGAGCGGCTTGTCCCACGAGGCCGCGTAGGCCCAGTCCTCCATGCCGCCGTGGACGGGGTAGACGATGGAGTTCATGCGGCTGTGGCGGTAGGGCTTGCCCCCGTCGAAGGCGCCGCCGACGGCGGCCATGGCCGCGGCGACGGCCCGTTGCGACGCGTCGTCGGGCGAGATGTCCGCGTCCGCGGCGGCCCGGAGGTCCCGCGCGTGGTCGTCGTCGCCCGGGCCCCGCAGGAGCCGCCGCCCGCGGGCGCCGTGGGCCCCGCGGGGCACGCGGACCCTGGGCGCCGCGACGCCCGCGGCGCCCGGCGGCGGCGGCCGGTTGTGGCTCGGCGCGCCCCACTCGTAGGCGATGGCCTCCATGCCGCCGTGGAAGGTCACGCCGACCTGGAAGACGTGGCGCCGGAAGAGCTCGTTGACGACGCGGCCCGTCGCGGACTTGGCGCACGCGGACGGCGCCGTGTCGATCGCGAAGTCGCCTGGGCAGCAAAAGGGTGATTCAACGTCGCTTCAACGTGAGTGTTCCGCGCGCGCGCGTTCCGGAAAAAGCATCCACGCTTCGAGACTGTTCCGAGAGATGATCGCTCGTCCAAAAGTCAGCCGAAACGAGTGGAAAACGGCAGAGATCGGAGCCTTTGAAGTTGGGAATTTCGCTCTCTTTTGCTGCCCTAGAAGTCGCGGTTCGTGTCGACCTTGACCTCGGACCGGCTCGCGTGCGCGAAGCCCCAGGGGTTCGTCATGGGCATGGCGTAGAGGACCCGCTTCCGCGCCAGGAGACCGAGCCAGCGGAGCCGCGCGGCGCCCGCCGCGCCCGCGCCGAGGCTCGCGCGCTCGCCGGGGCCCGCCGCCGCGCACCGCTCCGGGTCGATGACGCCGTCGGCCGCGCAGGACGCGCCGACGGCGAGGAGCCGCAGGAACGCGAAGGTCGACAGCGGGCCGACGCGCTCGTCGCCGTGGAGCGCGCCGCTCAGGAAGACCTCCGCGCGCGCGCTCGCGTTCGACCGCGGCGCCGCGCCCCCGCCGCGCTCGCCCGCGGCCGTGCCCGCGCCGCGCGCCGCCGCGGGCAGGCTCCCAAAGTCGGACACGACGACGACGACGTGCTCGCAGCTCCGGTGCTTCGACCCGCAGGTCCCCGCGACGCCCGCGCCGTACTGGCCCCGGTAGGCGTCCGACGCGAGGAAGACGCGCACGAAGCGCGGGTGGGCTTTGGCCAGCGCCTGGATGTCGTCGTACATGCGGTCGTAGGACACGTCGGCGTAGCGCTTGCCCCGGGACGTCGCCAGGAGGTCGCCCAGGCCCAGGAGGGCCGCCAGCCGCAGCCAGAGGGCCGCCATCGCTTCGCCTGCGATTGCACGCTTTTGCGGACGACGATGTCCTCGTGCGCGCGCCTCTAGATGCCGCCGAAGAAGGACGCGGAGGTCGACTACAAGATCGCCTGCCACCACACGCTGTCGGCCGACGGCACGGTGCTCAACAACGACGAGCCGGCGCCGCCCGAGTTCATCGCGTGGCACGAGGCGAAGACGTCGCTGCGCGCGCCGTCCGGGGCCGCGACCTGGAAGCTGAGCGAGGTGAACCTCTTCTTCCTCTCCGGCGGCGCCATCGCGCCGGCTAAATAAGACCCATGGCCGCGCTGAGGTGGGCCGCCGTCGCCCTCGGCGGCGCGCCCTTCGCGGTGTCCGTCTACGCGCTGCGCGGCGCGTGCGCGGCGGCCGCGGCGCCGGAGACGTTGCGCGCGGCGGCCTGCGAGGCCTACGCGGACTGGCCCGTCGTGGCCCTCAACCTCGTCTACTGGCCCACGTTCTGCCTGCTCTTCTGGGTCCACTCGCTCGCGGCGCGGTCGACGTGGCTCATCGACCCGTACTGGACGCTCATCCCGCTCTACGTCTACGGCTACTACGCGAGCCACCCGCTCGCGTGCGCCGCCGGGCCGCGCCAGCTCCTGGCGGCGGCGCTCCTCGGCGCCTGGAGCCTGCGGCTGAGCGGCAACTACTGGCGCCGCGAGCGCTACACGCCGGGCGCGCGCGAGGACTGGCGCTTCGCCGACGTCCGCGCGGGATTCAACGTCGCTTCAATGTGATGGTGCCGCGCGCGATTGGTCCAGCGAAAGGATCCACGCGTCGAGAGCGCTCCGAGAGATGATCGCTCGTCCAAGCATGAGCCGAAACGAGTGGAAAGCGACCGAGATCGGAGCCTTTGAAGTTGGGAATGTCGCACTCGGTTCCCGCCCAGGCCGACCTCCGCGCGGAGCTCGGCTGGCTCTGGTACCCCCTGTCCCTGCCCGTGGCCTACGGGTCCCAGCAGGGCATGCTCCTCGGCCTCACGCTCCCGCTCCGGGCGCTCTTCCTGCCCCGCGCGGGCGCGCCGCCGGCCGCCGCGGGCCTCGGCGCGGCCGACGCGGCCGCCGCGGCCCTCGCGGTCCTCGGCCTCGAGGTCGCGCGCCGCGCCGACGCGGCCCTCGCGGCCTTCGCGGCCACGCGCAAGCCCGGCGACGTCCTCGACGCGGGCCTCTGGCGCGCGTCGCGCCACCCGAACCACCTCGGCGAGCAGCTCTTCTGGGTCGGCTTCGCGGGGCTCGCGCTCGCGCACCGCGGCGCGTGGGACCCCTGCTGCCTCGGCTTCCTCCTGAACCACGTCCCGGACACGCTCGCGACGCTGCCGCTCATCGACGCGCGCATGGCCAGCGACACGAAACGCGTCCGCAACTTCCTCAAGTACGAGGCCGCCGTGCCGCTCATCTACCCCACGCCCGCGTCGATCGCCCGCGCCTTCCGCGGCGCCAAGGCCGACTGACCGCCGGCGAACGCGCGCTTTTTTCCGATCGTAGTGTTACCTCGATCCGGTGGCGGGCGCGAGTTCGGCTCGGCCCGCGGTGGGGCGCCGCGGCGGCTTGGCGAGGCCGTCGGCGCGGGGCAGCGACGCCGCGCTGAACGCGGCGTCGGGACCCCCCCGGGGGTACATATCTCTCAGAGGGGGGGTGGGGGGGGGGGGGGGGG
>NW_008705566.1:1874075-1921527 GCF_000186865.1 Aureococcus anophagefferens | reverse complement strand
GCAAGGAGTCGAAGAAAAAGGAGGACGCGTGCTCCACGCTCAAGAGCTCGATCCTGTGCGGCTCGCAGGAGACCTGCAAGTGGATCGGCGCCACGGCCACGACCGACTGCGCCGTCATCCCCGACAAGTCCAGCTGCAAGGCGCAGAAGAAGGCGGGCTGCAAGTGGTCCGGGGGCCAGTGCAATGCGCCGGCGTCCGAGTGCAAGAGCAAGAAGTAGGCGCGCCGCGGCGCCGCCGCGGGCCCATGCCCCGCGGCGAGCCGACGGAGGCGCCCGCCGCCGCGGGCCCATGCCCCGCGGCGAGCCGGAGGGGGCGCGTCTGCGGCTCGCCGCGGGGCATGGGCCCGCGGCGCCGTCCGACGCGCCCCCTCCGGCTCGCCGCGGGGCATGGGCCCGCGGCGGCGGGCGCCTCCGTCGGCTCGCCGCGGGGCATGGGCCCGCGGCGGCGCCGCGGCGCGCCTACTTCTTGCTCTTGCACTCGGACGCCGGCGCATTGCACTGGCCCCCGGACCACTTGCAGCCCGCCTTCTTCTGCGCCTTGCAGCTGGACTTGTCGGGGATGACGGCGCAGTCGGTCGTGGCCGTGGCGCCGATCCACTTGCAGGTCTCCTGCGAGCCGCACAGGATCGAGCTCTTGAGCGTGGAGCACGCGTCCTCCTTTTTCTTCGACTCCTTGCACTTGTCCTTTTTCCACTGGCAGCCGAGCGCGTCCCTGTTGCACGCTTTCGCGCTCGTGTTGTCCTTGCAGCTCCCGCCGCCGGAGGGCTTGTCCTTCTTGTCCTCGCACTTGCCCTTCTTCTCGTCGTACTTGCAGCGCTTCTTGTTCGCCTTCGATTTGCAGGCCGCCTCGTCGAGCTTCTTGCACTTGGTGGTGGGTTCGCCGGCGTCGCCGCCGGAGGACTCGTCCTTGCACTTGCCCTTCTTCTCGTCGTACTTGCAGCGCTTCTTGTTCTCCTTCGACTTGCAGGCCGCCTTGTCGAGCTTCTTGCACTTGGTGGTGGGTTCGCCGGCGTCGCCGCCGGAGGACTCGTCCTTGCACTTGCCCTTCTTCTCGTCGTACTTGCAGCGCTTCTTGTTCTCCTTCGACTTGCAGGCCGCCTTGTCGAGCTTCTTGCACTTGGTGGTGGGTTCGCCATCGTCGCCGCCGGAGGAGGTGGTGGTGGTTTCGCCGTCGTCGCCGGCGTCGTCGCCCTTGGACTCCTTGCACTTGTCCTTCTTCCACTGGCAGCCGAGCGCGTCCCTGTTGCACGCTTTCTCGCTCGTGTTGTCCTTGCAGCTCCCGCCGCCGGCGTCGCCGCCGGCGTCGCCGCCGCCGCCGGCGTCGTCGCCCTTGGACTCCTTGCACTTGTCCTTCTTCCACTGGCAGCCGAGCGCGTCCCTGTTGCACGCTTTCTCGCTCGTGTTGTCCTTGCAGCTCCCGCCGCCGGCGTCGCCGCCGATGTCGCCGCCCTTGCACTTTTGCTTGTCCGCCTTCCACGTGCAGTCGGCCTTGTTCTCGCACACGCTCGCCTTCGTGATGTCTTCGCACGTCCCGGCCGTCGGCCTGGTCGTCGGCTTGGCCGTCGGGTTGCCCGGCGCGGGCGTCGGGCGCTCCGTCGGCCGGAGCGTCGGCTGGGGCGTCGGCGGCAGGACGCAGACGCCGGCGTCGTCGCCCTTGGGCTTGCACTTGTCGTTCTTCCACTTGCAGCCGAGCGCGTCCTTGTTGCACGCTTTCTCGCTCGTGTTGTCCTTGCAGTCCCCGGCGCCCTCGGGTTTGTGCCACGCGCAGCCCGCGCTCTTGCAGCGGTTCCGGGAGTCGATCTCGCCGCAGGGGACGTCCGAGCAGCCGGTCGCGAGCGACCACTCGCACATGTGCGCGGCGAGGCACGTCACCTGGATGCCGTGGTCGGCGCAGGGCTTGTAGGCCGTCGGCGCTTGCGAGGCCGTGGGCCGGAGCGTCGGCTCGGGCGTGGGCTTGGGCCCGAACGTGGGCTTGGGCGTCGGCTCGCGCGTCGGCCGGCGCGTCGGGTCGCCCGGCGCGGGCGTCGGCTTCGCCGTCGGCTCCGCCGAGGGCCGGGGCGTCGTGGGCCGCGCCGTCGGGTCGCCCGGCGCCGGCGAGGGCGCGGGCGTCGGCGCGGGCGACATGTCGTAGAGGCCGCCGAAGATGGACGTGTCCGTCTCGCCGTCGTCCTCGTAGGCGCGCTCGGGGAAGTCGACGTTCGTCGACCGCCGCACGGCCTGGACGTCGCAGGCGGCGCCGCTGTAGCCGTCGTTGCACTCGCACGCGCCCGTCGCGAGGCACGTGCCGCCCTGCCAGTGGCACTTGTGGCCCGCGGCGTCGCCGGGGCAGTCGACGACGCCGCAGTCGGCGCCCGAGTAGCCCTCGGCGCAGGCGCAGGCGTTCGGCGCGGCCGGGTCGGCGCCGCAGGTGCCCTGCATGCTGCACGAGTTCTCGCAGCCGACGTCGCACTTGGCGCCGCTGAAGCCGCAGTAGCAGACGCAGACGGAGCCGAACGAGAGGCCGCCGGCGGCGCACGCCGCGTCGTTGGTCGGGTCGAGGTCGTCGGCGACGTAGGCGGGGAAGTAGACGCCGTCGCCGGCGAGCGTGCCGCAGAACTTGGCCGCGGTCGCGGTCGTGAGGTCGGCCTCCGCGAGGACGACGGCGAACGCGGGCGCCGCGGCCGCGTCGTAGCGGACGATGGCCTTGCGCGAGAACGCGAGGTCGCCGGTGCCGACGAGGTCCGCGCGCGTCGGCAGGCAGAGCTTGGCGGACTCGAAGGAGCCCGCGACCGTCTCGACGCCGACGCCGTCGCCCGCGAGCTGGCCGACGACGACGCCCGCCGCGCTCTCGACGACGTACGCGTCGACGCGCGTCGTCGCCTCCCAGCAGCCGTCCGCGTGCATGCGCCGCGCGCCGGGCACCTCGCCCGCGCCCATGGACGAGAAGGCGACGTCGACGTTGTCCGCGTCGTCGGCCGGCGCCTCGTCGAAGCCGCCGCCCTCGCCGAACTCGCCCGCGCCGCCGGCGGCGCACGTCTGCGTTGTGTCGTCCCACGCGCAGCCGAGCTTCTTCAGCTTCTTGCCCTTGAGGCAGCCCTTCTTCCGCGTCGCGCGCTCGCACTTCTTCACGTCGACGCACTTCTTCCTGCCGCTGCGCCACTCGCAGCCGAGGTTCTCGCCGGTGGGCGCCTTGCAGTGCGCCTTGTGCTTGAGCTCGCGGCACTTGGGCTTGCGGCACTTGTCCTTCTTCCCGCTCCAGTGGCAGTGGCCGTGGTACTTCTTCTTCTTGCAGATCTTGCGCTTCTTGATGTCGCGGCACTTCTCCCGCTTCCGCTTGCACTTGCCCTTGAGGTGGCTCCAGGAGCACGAGGGGGAGGCCCGGGCGCACTTCCTGCGGCTCTTGAACTCCGTGCAGTCGCCGCGGTACTTCGCCGCCTTGTCGGACGCCGCGGCGAGCGCGCGCGCCGCGGGCGCCGCGGGCGCCGCGAGGCGCCGGTCGAGGGTCGTGTCGTCGGCGCACTCCTTGGTGAAGATCGCGGACGCGCAGCCGGCCTGGAGGGGCTCCTCGAGGCCGCAGAAGCCCGTGCCCTTGCCCGCGACGGCGCCGCCGCCGGAGTGGGCGCCGCAGACGGCGGGGTCGGCGTCGCCGCACTCGCAGAGCAGCTCCATGACGACGGCGGACCACATCGTGTGCGTGAGGTAGAGCTGGCTCCGCTGCGACGCGGCGAAGGCCCGCATGAGCGGCGGGCCGAGCTCCGCGTCGATCTTGCGGCTCGACGTCCGCGGCGTGACGACGTTCAGCGGCGCCATCTCGACGCGGGGGAACCACGTGAGGTCGCGCACGTACGCGCCGCTCCACTGGCCGCCGTGCCAGTGCCAGGCGCGGACCTGCGTGCCGCCGCAGGCCTCGCACTCCTCCGGGCTCTTGGAGCTCGCGCCGTACCACTCCTCCTCGCAGCGCGTCGCCGCCTCGCACTCGGCGCGCGTCGCCGACGGCGTCCGCCACGTCGCGCCGTTGCCGCGCGCCTCGCAGTCCTCGGGAGAGTTCGAGCCGAAGACCTTGCACCCGAACTGGTGCCACGCGTAGCGCTCGCAGCCGTAGGTCCCAAAGTCCTCGACGCAGACGCCGCTGGGGCGCTTGCAGTCGTCGCAGGACTCGTAGATCCACTCGTAGGTCGTGGTCGTCGTGCCGTTGACCGTGACGGTCGTCGCGTTGTCGTAGTGCGCCCAGCACGTGTCGCCGTGCGCCCAGCCGGCGTCGCCGCAGAGCTCGCGGCGGTTCCACCACTGGTCGTCGCACGTGCCCGCGGCGTCGCACGCGGCCTCGTCGGTGCACGTGTCCCACCGGATCGCGCACTGGAGCTCGGGCCGCGCGTCGTTCGCGAGGTAGCAGTCGTCGTACGTGGCCTGCGACGCGCAGTCGGCCCACTCCCAGCCGGACGCCTCGTTCGCGAAGCAGTCCGCCTTGGACTCGCCGACCTGGACGACGCCCGCGGCGTTGAAGCAGAGGCCGTCGTCGAGGGCCTCGTCGTTCTCCGACATGCACCGCTGGCAGGACCGGTCGCAGGCCTCGCCCGGCGCGGCCGCGCACTGCTCGCGCGTGTAGCCGCCCCACTGGTGGCGCAGCTCGCCCGCCTCGTCCTCGGCGTAGAAGCCCCTGCACTCGCCCTCGTTGCACTGGGCCTCGGTCCCGAAGCGGCCCGGGCGGTAGTAGATGTCGTGCGGCACGAGCGCGCCGCCGACGGCCTCGCACGCGCCCGCGTCGAGCAGCTCGTCGGTCTCCCGGCACGCGCCCTCGCCGCCGCGAGCGTTCGCGTCGTACCAGCCGCCCGCCTCGCAGTCCATGCGCGTCTCGGTCCAGGAGGCCCTGGCGAAGGTGCAGTACCTGAACGCGCCGCCGCTCTCGTACGCGGGCGCGACGGCCATCTGCTCGTAGACGCCCTTGCCGTTCGGCCACGTGTACACGGTGACGGCGCCGGAGCACTCCGACTCGGCGGCGGAGAAGGAGCAGAGCTCGTCGTCGAAATCCACGTCGCCGCCCAACTCCCAGTCGGGGCCCCGTACCACGTAGCCGCAGTAGGACATGTCCCAGCTCTCGACGGGCGCCGTGTAGTAGCAGCCCCGCGAGCACCAAGTCCCGTGCCACGGGTAGGCCGGCGCGACGATGTAGTCGTCGTCGCGGGTCGGGCTCGGGCACGCGTCCGCGGCCGGGGGCGCGCCGGCGTAGTCCGACACGTGCGCGAAGCACGCCGCGCCGTCGGCGGCCGGGTCGCCCGTGAGCGCGACGGCGCGCGCGCAGGAGAGCCAGTGGGAGTCCTCGTCCCAGGCGCCGCCGAGCGCGGCGCAGTCGGCCTCGGTCAGGTCGCCGTCGCTCCAGTAGCACGTCGTCGGCTCGCTCTCCTCGTAGCACCACGTGCCGTAGCACATGCCGCACCAGCCCTCGTCGACGTCGCAGGCCTCGCCGTGGTGGTCGCCCCAAACCTCGCGGTACTCGAGGCTGTTGCACGCCTCGAAGGACTCGCACTTGGCCGCGTCGATGGGGACGAATTTGTCGCCGCAGCAGTCCTGCTCGTCGTGGCAGTCCGCGCACGCGTCCTGGTCGCACGCGTCCTCGTCCCAGCACTCGAACGACGCGTGCTCGTTGCAGTAGGTGTGGCAGTCGTTCGTGCCCCAGTCGCACCACGTCATGAACTCGCCGTAGCAGCAGGCGCCCTCGGTGGGCTCGTCCCCCTCCTGGCGCCAGCTTCCGCCGTAGATGGCGCAGCACGTCGGGTGCCCGAGCTCGTGCGCGTCGGGGAAGCCCGGCTCCTTCCAGGTGCACTGCTCGTAGTCCGGGTCCCAGGGTGCCACGCTGACGTGGGCGCCGGCGGGGCAGCATTGGCCGCACTCGCCCCAGCACCAGTCCTCGTCGGATTGGTCGTTGTACCACGTCCCGCCGGCGGCCTCGCAGCCGGCGGACGTCTCGCACGGCTCGCGCTGCGCCTCGCGGCACTGGTCGTAGGCGTCGCAGGGCAGGCCCGAGGGAGTGTTCGCCGGCGGGAACTTGCAGTCGTGGTGCCCGCAGTCCCCGTCGGCGTTCTCCCAGGTGCACTCGAGGTTGCCGCCGTAGAACGCGCAGAGGTCCGCGTTGCGGTAGAAGTCGCTCCAGTGCTCGCAGGTCTCCCAGTCGTAGGTCGACCAGTCGTCGCAGGAGGCGGGCCGGAAGCACTCCGGCGTGGAGAAGCCGTTGGCCTCGCAGTGTTCCCGGTGCTGCGCCCGGTAGGCGTCGACGAGCGTCCACGAGTCGCACGCGTTGTCCATCTGGCACTGGCGGTCGCAGACCCAGCGGACGCCCGGCGGCGAGTTGATGCCGTCCTCCCACTGGCGGTCGCCGATGCAGTGGTCGTCGGTCATGCGGGCGACGAAGGCGTCGACGTAGCCCGCGTCGTCCGTCGCGGACACGTTCCAGTCCTGCTTGAGGAACCGCATCGCGACGGCGTCGATCTTCGACCCGTAGCACTCGGCCTCGCACTTGACGAAGTCCTCCGTCGTCGTCTGGCAGACCTTGGAGGCGCTCCAGGATTCGGTCTCGCAGGTGCTGTAGGAGCAGTAGCAGTCGTCCGCGGTCTCGCAGGCGTTGCCGACGTCCGAGTCCTCGCCGTTCTCGATCGCGTCGCGGCACTCGTCGCGGAAGCGCCAGAACTCGTCGAACTGGTTCTTGTTCGTCTCCGACGCGGCGCCGGACGCGAGCGCCTCGGCGCAGGCCGCGGCGCCGTTGACGCTCTCCATGATCTGGGGCAGCTTGCCGAGCATCTCCGCGACGGACGCGTTCGTGCACCGCGTCCGGAGCGCGGGCACGTCCGCGGACTCGACGACGCGCGCGAAGCCGTTGGGCACGTCCGCGGGGCGGCAGCACTGGGCCCGCCGGAGCTCCCAGTTGCAGCAGGGGTCGCCCTGCCAGGCCGGGTTCCGGTCCCAGACGTAGGTCGTCGCGTTGTAGACGTGGTAGTCGTGCGGGCAGTAGTCCTCGACGCCCGAGAGGTACGTCGTCTTCTCGCCGACGACGAGGAGCTCGTCGACGAGGTCGAGGGCGTCCTTGTAGGCGGCCGACGCCGCGAGCTGGGCGATGCGGAAGTTGGCCACGCTCAGGTCGCCCCAGTCGCGGACGTCCATGAGCGCGTCGATCGCGCCGACGAGCTCGGCCTCGACCTCGTGGAACGCGGCCGCGGACGGCTCCATGACGCGCGGCGCGAGCTCGATGGTCGCGCAGGACTCGATGGCGTAGGCGCAGTCCGTGTCGGCGCAGCCGCTCGCGAACATGGCGTCCTCGCCGAAGCGGAGCGCGAGGCCGCCGCCCTCGAGCGCCTCGTCGACGCGGACGTCGCCGCCGTCGCCCCAGATCCACTCGACCTCCTTGCGGAGCGTGCCGTCCCAGTCCGCGTAGATCCAGGAGGCGATGGTCGCGCCGACGTAGGTGCCGGGCACGAGCTCGCAGTCGACGTTGCCCGTCGGCAGGCCCCCGTACGGCGACCACTGCGAGTCCCGGTCGCCCGTGTCGTGGACCGCGCCCCACTTGAGGCGCCTCGCGAGCATGTCCGTCGCGTGCGCCATGGGGTCGCGCGCGCAGGGCGGGAGCGTGACGAGCGCCCGGCCCGACCAGTCGTCGCAGTGGTCGTCCTGGTACCAGTCGTCGTCCCAGTCGCTGGAGTACTCGTCGTAGTAGTAGTAGCCGCCGAACGCGTCGTCGCCGTCGCCGTCGCCGCCGACGCGGCCGTCCTTGACGACGAGCCGCGCGACGGACTCCCAGCCGCGGTGGAGCGTCCGGCCGTAGTCGCGGTCCCAGCTCGCCTCCTCGTAGATGTCGACGTTGCCGTACTCGTAGACCTCGTCGAGCGCGACCTCGGTCATCGGGAAGAGGTCGCGGTAGCCGTAGCGCGCGGGGAGCGTGCCGTTCCACGCCGTGAGGGCCGCGTGGACCTCCGGCATGTCCTCGCCGAGCTCCGCGAGCTTCTCGTCGCTCATGTGGAAGGTCGGGTGGTAGACGTAGGGGATGTAGGGCGTCAGGTCCTCGAGGACGCCCGCCTTGTCGATGAACTCGCACGTGACGACGAGCACCTCCGCGCCGACGATGGCCCAGTCGTCGGACACGGCGAAGTCGAGGCGCTCGAGCTGGTAGGCGCAGTCGTTGGCGACCTGGGGGAGCGCGTAGTCGTAGGCCTGGGGCGCGTAGGCCTCGCAGCCCGGGTCGCGGCCGCCGACGGCGCCGACGGCGCCGCAGTACTCGGCGACGGCGGCGTCGCAGGCCCGCGCGCCGTCGAGGTCCGTCACCTTGAGGCACGCGTCGACCTCGCAGGGCGACGGCAGGTCGTCGCTCGGCCCGAAGCCCAGGCTCAGGTCCATGCGCTCCTTGCACATGGGGCAGTAGTCGCGCGAGTTGCCGCCGATGACCTCGACCGCGTGCGCGCGGTAGCAGGCCTCGCAGGGTTCTCCCGGCGTGTGGCAGTAGGTGAGCCGGACGTCGTACTCGCACTCGTGGCAGCCGTCGAAGCCCTTGCCCTCGCACTCCTCGCCCCAGGTCAGGAGCCCGTCGCCGCACGTCGAGAGCTTCGTCTTGCAGTCCTCGTCGCCCCAGTGGTCCTTCGCGTTGCAGTCGTCGATGGTCAGCGTCGTGCACTCGTAGAGGAGCTTCGCGTTGGCCGCGCCGCAGATCGTCGTGGCGTAGGGCGACGCGATGGCGTCCCAGGGCGGCGGCGCGTAGGCGTCGTCGCCGAACGCGCCGGGCGTCGCGCGGCGGACCCACTCGTGCTCGCCCGCGCGGAAGGCCTTGGCCGCGCCGTAGGCCTCGAGGACCTCCCGCCGGTAGAGCGAGCACGCGGACCGCTCGCAGAGCGGCCGCGCCGCGAAGGCCTCGCAGGGCGCGTGGTGCTCGCCGAACGACGGCGCGCACGCCGTGTCGTTGAGCCCCGGGCCCTCGCAGTAGTCGACGACGGCCTCGGCGCACTGGTGCCGCGCGTCCTTGGTCTTGCCGGCCTTCGTGCCGGCGACGTCGTAGGCGGCGCAGCAGGCCTGGACCGCGGTCGCGTTCGCCGCGTTCGCCGCGCACGCGTGGCACGCGTGGCCCGCCGCGCAGAAGGAGAAGCCGCAGTACGTGCCCTTCTTCTCGTCGAAGCCGGGGTAGTCCTCGGCGAGGCCGCGGCCGCCGAAGGGGAACCGCCCCGGGGCGCGGTCCCACCAGGCCTCGAAGGCCGACTCCTCGTCGATCGCGCCCGCGCCGAGGCGCCGGTCGCGGCGGTTCGCGGGCGTCCCGACCTCGGAGCCGTACGAGTAAGTGTAGCTGTAGGAAGCAAGAGAAAGGCAGTCGCTGGCCTCCTCGAGGGACGTAATCCCGCGCAGCTCCACGAACCGGACTTCCGCGATGCCCAAATAGACATCGAAGGCCTCCTCGAAGAAGAGGCGGATGTGCTGCGTCTCGACGGGGCTTATGGCGAAGCACGCGTCCATGACGTCCGGGAGCAAGCTCGGGTCGCCGTTGCCGGCGAGCATGCCGTCGGTCTCGTCGTAGGTCCAGCTCGGGCTCGTCGTCCAAGTCGAGCCGTCGTCCGACGTGTCGACGCGCACGCTCGTAGCCCCGAACATGTTGTCCCCGCTCCAGTCCCAGACCAGGCACACGCCCGTCACGGTGTGCGTCGCCTTGAGGTCGTAGGCGATCGACTGGTTGGTCGAATTTTCGGCCAACCAGCCCGTGTCGTTCTGACCGTCGAGCGTTCTCCCGCAGTGGGCGCCGTCCTCCTGCGACGAGGCCGAGCACGCGTCCGCGTCCGGGAGCAGCTCCATGAAGCACTGATCGGTGCCCGTGGGCGGGGCCGTCGGTTGGGTCGTGGGCGCGGTCGGGTACCCGGCGCCACCGTCACCGCAGGGGCCGCCGGCGTCGCCGACGCCGCGCAGTTCGTCCGACTTCTCGTCGAGCCAGGCCGGGCACCCCAACCAGCCGGTGGGCGACGTGCCGACGAGCACGCCCTCGACGAGCACGCCGATCGGGACGCACGTGGTTGATCTGATGTGGCACTGGCCCCAGTAGTCGAGCCCCACGTGCCGGTCGACGCACTCCTGGCCTCGGAACATGTCCCGCATATCGGTCACGGACGACACGTTCCAGAAGCCGATGAACTGGTTGAACCCGTCACACTCGTCCGTGCGTCCGTCGTTCTTGGCCGCATTGGACGCGAGCATGCCCGCCATCGTCGTCACGGACGACACGTCCCAGTCGCCGATGTCCTCGTTGAAGCCGTCCACGTCTCGGAAGAGGCCGCTCATGTCCGTGATGCCGGACACGTTCCACGTGCCGACGGGGCCGTAGAGCTCGATGGCGAGGTCGTAATCGGTCTTCAAGAGAAAGGCCGCCGCCTCCAGCGCCGCGTCGCCCTCGAACGCGTGGCCCGGGGCGGGCGACGGGGCGGGGGACACCGCCGGGGCGCCCGAGGGGGCGGGGGACACCGGCGGCGGCGGCAGGTTGCCGTTGCAGACGTCGACGAGCTTGTCGACGAAGCGCTTCTTGGCCCGCGGGTGGCGGCGGAACATGTCCCACGCGTCCTCGCGCGCGTACTGCGTGATCTGGCTCTTGTAGGCGACGCACTCGGCGCGCTGGCACGTGGCGGCCTCGTCCGCGAAGGGGCAGCCCGTCTCGGCGTAGCGCTCGTCGAGCACGTCGTCCTTGGCGGCGCCCGAGACGAAGGGGCCGGGCGCGCCCGAGACGGCGCCCAACGCGTCCTCGCGGTGCCACTCGACGTTGTGGTAGAAGCTCGTGCAGCCCGTGGCGGAGCATTTGGTCTCGTTGTTGCCGCAGTAGCCCGTCATGTCCGCGGCGCACGCGGACCCTTTCGGGTCGCCGAGGCAGGCCTCGGAGATGCAGGGGTGCGACACGCCGTGCTCGGCCTCCTCGGCCTCCATGTCCGCCTTGTCCTGCATCGTGAGCGAGCCGTAGCCGCCGTGGACGTAGTCCTCGAAGGCGTCGTGCTCGCCGCAGAAGCCGAGCGTGTCCTCGCAGAGCTTGCCGCCCTTGGTGCCGGGCTCGCAGACCATGCCCGGGCCGGAGCAGATCTCGCAGTCGCTGTCGGCCTCGTACCGGAACTGCTTGGCGTGGCAGCGCCAGGTCTGCGCGAGGTCCAGGCAGTGGTCGTGCGCGCCGTAGTAGTGGTCGTCGTCGGCGACGCCGCCGCCCGAGTAGTACGTCTCGCCGTAGTAGAAGTCGGAGTACTTGTACTCGCCGTAGTAGTACATGTGCTCGTCGTCGTCGCACTCGTGCTGGGTGCCGTCCTCGCCGTAGCACCAGTTCTGGAGGCGCCGCGCGCCGCGCGCGCCGGCCTCGCGGCCCGCGGCCGCCGCGCCGCGCGCCGCGCCGGGCGCGCGCGCCGCGAGCGCGGCCTTGGACGGGCGCCGGGGCGCGCCCCCGGCGGGGGCGCCCGCGCCGCGCCGGGGCGCGCCGCGCCGCTTGGCCGCCGGGGGGTCGCCCGGCCGCGCCGCCGGCGGCCGGCCGACCTTGGGCGCGCCGACGGTGACCTCCGCGCGCTTCTTGATGTTCTTGAACGCCGCGGCGCTCGACGCCGCGAGGGCGAGGAGCACGAGGCGCGTGCTCATGTCGCTGTGGCCCCTGGACCGGAATCCGCGAACCTACGAGTTCGGTCTTCGAGCGGGGCGAGCGCGGAAAGCGGCGCCGAGGCCCGTCGAATGTCGTGTCGGCGGGGGCGTCGGGGGCGCCCCGGGGCCGGGGCGGGGGGCGAGGGGGGTCGGCGGGGGGGGGAGGGCGGCGGGGGCGCGGCGAACGGCTTTCGAGCGGTACCGGACGCCGTCGAGGCCGCCGGCGTTCGCGCGCGCGCGCGGGGGCGGGGGGGCATCCGGCGGGAGAGGCCCTCGGGGGTCGGGTCGGGGCCGGAGGGGGGGGTGACGGGGCGTCTCGGGGGTCGGCCCCCGGTAAGCGGGCGGATTTTTGCCGTCGAACGGACGAATCGATCGCTCTTCGGCTTCTCGGTCTTTTTCGCCGGTGTCTTCGCGGGCGATGGGCGGGGTGGGCCGCCCAGGGGGCGCGGCGAGCGAGTAAAGACCGTCGGAAGGGGTTTTGCGCGGACACGGTGGCGCGCGTGCTCTCTGATCCTCAACCTACCGCGATTTGGCACGATCCGCGGGTCAAATTTGGGTGAGAGATGAGATCGAATAGCCGGCAAGAGGCGCCCGGGATAAAAGCCGCGGTACCCTACGCCGGGTTCCTCGCTCGCGGGCCCGGCACCCACCCACCCACCTCCTGGCCAATCAGGGACCTCCTTTTCGTTAGTTACCTTCAAGTTGCCGCTCGCCGAATCGCCACAACGCGCGCGCGCCCGCGCCGCCGAACGTCGAACGGCCCGCGCCGGCCGCGGACGCGAGCGCGCAGCCGCCGAAGAAAAAGAAGAAGAAGGCGCCGACGCCGAAGCGCCCCGCGGCGGAGCCGAGCCGGGCCTCGAAGCGCAAGACGAAAGCGCCCGACATCTACCAGGGCGACGACTAGCGGAGCCGCCGCGCGGCGCGCTGCGCGGCGCGCGCGCGCGCGCGCGCGCGGCGCGCGCGCGCGCGGGACCTACCAGTAAGCACTCAGTACACCCTGCGATTTCCAAATCCGGGCCCCGGGCCCCACCCACCCACCTCGGCGTGAGGTTCGAATCTTTTGTCCGTGGTCGCCTCGTGTAGCCGGGGCAAAGTTTGCACGTGCGCGACGCTTGCCGTTCGCCCGCACGCATGAAGGCGCAGCAAAACGCCCCTGTGCGAATACCCGAACCAACGGCACGCTGCTCTGAACCGGATGGAAAGCGGCGAAAAGGCCGCGACCTGAGAGCGCGACGGCGCGCGGCGGCGGGCCTTAAGTTCAGCGTCCGCAGAAGCAGTCTGGCTAGCTGCCAGGACCCGTCGCCGCGAGCGCGTTGCGAACGCGGGAGGGTGCCTGGCGGGCTCCCCCGCTCCATCGGCACGACTCGCGACGCCTCGGATGCGTCCACGGGACCGTGGCGCCCTGCCAGCAGCGCAGAATTACCCCCGGCCAGACTCGGAGAGGTCGAAGACCTGAGAGCGGCGTCCAGCGCGCAATCAACAACGTGACGCAGCGCCGCAACCATCGACATCCTGCACGCAGTGCGCTGTCATCAACGACCTGCACGCAGTGCGCTGCCATCAGACGCATTGCAACGTCAACAAACGCATCGATCGCCGACAACGCCAGTAAATGATGCAAAAAACACTACTGCACTTGCTCGCGTTGTGTTGCGCTGCGACGCAAGCGTGGCAGGCGCCGCTGCGACGCGTCCCGCAGTTGCACGCACCGGCACGCCTCGCGGCACCGCGACGCATCGACGCCTTCGCCGCCGCGCTCGCCGCCGCGGCGCCCGCGCTCGCCGCCGCCGCGCCGGCGCGCGCCGCGGACGCGAGCGGTGGCGACGTCGCGGGCGCCTACGTCGCGCGGGATGCCGCGCCGGAGCTCCGGCCGCGTCGAGACGTCGACCGTTTGTCCGCAGGTACGCGTGGTTCCTCATTTCGGCCGTCGCGTTCGTCAAGGGCGTCGCCGACAAGGTCCGGCGCTGAGGACGCCAAGTCCGGAGTTCGGGCGACCTCGACGCCGGGGGCGTCGCCGGCCGCGCCTCCTCCCGCCGCCGACCGGGCGCGGTCCGCGCGCGCGCGCGCGCGCGCGTCGCCGGGGCCCCTACCTCCCGCGCGTCGAGCTTGGCGGTCGGAGCGCCACGCAGAGCCGTCTGTGCGTAAACGAGCGCGAGTCACCGCGGGCCCCCGGCCGTCGCGGCGCCGGGCGCGGCACCGCCGGCCGTCGTCGCCCGACGCCCCCCCCCCCACCGGCCGTCGTCGCCCGAACCGACCAGGGCCTCCGTTACCGCGACGCGCGCGCGCCCGCGTCGTCGCCGGCCCCGGGTCGTCGCCTCACCAGCCGCCCGCGGCCGGCGGCGGGCCCCAGGTCGCGCCCGCGGCGCCGCGGACGAAGCGCGCCGCGCGCCGGTCGGGCGGGAGCCCCGTGACGAGGAACGCGCCGGCGAAGCCGTTGTGGTCCTTGGCGACGGCGAAGGCGTAGCGGCGCGTCGCGAGCCAGTCCTGCGTAAAATGGAAGAGCGTGGCGTGGAGCTTCTGGTGGCTGCGCTGGGGCGCGTGGTGGCCCGAGCCCGTGACGACCCAGACGCCCGCGGGGTGGCCCGCGAGCGCGGCGTCGAGGACGGCGTCGAGGACGACGGGCGCCGTGCGGTTGGACTGGAAGTGGAGGTCGACGACGTCGCCGCGGTCGTGCGCCGCGGCGACGAGGCGGTAGCGCTCGATGGGGTCGCGGACCTCGAAGACGCGCGCGTTCCGCAGGGGCACCCAGATCTCGCCTGTGTGGAATTCAAATCTTCAACCCGACTTCGATGTGAGCGTATGCGACGGTTTCGACGCAATCTCTTCGGCTGTGCTTCGAGAACTTGACGAGAGCAATCGATTCGTCCAAAAATCAGCCGAATCGACTTCGATTTGACCGAGCTAGAGAATTCTCAAGTTTGGTCAGGACCACCCAAACCAGTGGTTGAATTCCACACTGGATCTCGCGGGGCACGCGGACGGCCCGGCGGCCGCCGCCGGCGCTCTGGGGCGCCTCGACGTAGGCCGGGACCTCGAACGCGCCGGGCGCGGCGGGCTTGGCCGCCTGCGCGGCGAACGACGGCGCGCCGAGCGGCGGCGGCGGCGGCGCGTCGCCGAGGCCGAGCGCCGCGAGCGCGCTGAGCGCGGGGAAGGCGCCGGCGTCGAGGTCGCTCTCCGCGACGTCGTCGAGGGGCGCCGAGGCCGCGGCGCCGTAGGGCACGCGCGGCCCCTCGGCGGCCGCGAGCGCGTCGCCGAGCGACGCGCCGCCGCCGAGGCCGAGGCCGCCGGGCCGCGGCGCGAAGGAGTCCTCGTAGGGCGCCGGCGCCCGGGGCGGCGGCGCGTCGGGGAAGCGCGGCGGCTCCGGCGGCGGCTCGTAGCGCGCGAAGCCGAAGAGGCTGCGGAGCACCGTCGTCGCCTCGCGCTGCGACCGCGAGACCATCGCGCGCTCCTCGGCGCCGCCGCCGCGGGCCGTGAGCTCGAGGAGGTCGAAGGCGTGGGTCACGAGCACGCTCCCCATGTTCTCGCTCGCGCGCAGGCCGTGGTCGTTGAGGTAGTCGTCGAGCGCGCGGCAGTCCTCGCGCGCGAGCGCCGTCCGCGTGAGCGGGTTCGCGAACGTCGCCGTGGACACGAGGTACGTGGCGAGCACGGCGCCGTCGAACCAGTGCCAGCGGCCGCTCTCCCAGAGGCCGAAGGGCGGGTAGCCCAGCTCCGCGAGGGGCTCGAGCGAGATGGGGTCGCAGCACTCGTCGCCGCCCTCGCCGAGCGCGCCCGGCGCCTGCCACCAGCCGTCGCCCGCGGGCGCCGGCGGCGGCGCCGCCGGCGGCGCGGGCGCGGGCGCCGGGCGCGCCGCGGGCACGCGGCCCCGGCCGTCGTGGTTGTAGAGGCACGCGGCGTTCGCGCAGCCGGCGCCGAAGCGGCACGCGATCGACGCGCACGTCTCCCGGAACCGCGCGGCCTCGGCCTTGCCCGGGTGGCGGTTCGCGCACTTGTCGCCGAAGCTGCAGGCCCCGCCGATGAAGTGGACGCAGATCTCCACGTTCTTCACCGCCTTCTTCGCGGGCTTGGGCGGGTGGCGGTAGACGCAGCCCTTGCGCGTGCACGACGCGCCGTACTGGCACATGGGCATCTGCTGCTTGTTGCGCGGCATTTTTGGCGGGCTTTCCGACACGGACGGACGCGCCGGACGCTATGCACCTCGCCCCGCGCCGCGGCGGGGGGCACCGAATATGCTGCCGGCCAAGGCCGTCCCGTCGCGTCTGCGGCGTCGATCATCAAAAATGCACGGCCCGGCAAGGGAAATCTCGCCGGGGCAAAGGTCGGCCGGGCCATGAGTCCCGCGCGAAGTCCCGCGCGCGCCCGGCGACGCGGAAGCACGCGAGTCACGAGAAGCTGTAGCTTCTACGGTACAATCGTGGTGTTGATTTTGGAATTCAGCAGCTCAAACGGCGGCGGTATATGTTAACGACCCCCCCGGCCCCTGTTCACTCGGCGGCCGCGAAGCGGAGCGCCGCCTCTCGCATGCCCCCCAGGCGCGCGAAGATCACGCCCGCGGCGCCCTTCTTCGCCCAGACCTTGGCCGCGAGGTCGACCTTGCGGAGGCACCGGTCGAGGACGTCGCCGTCGGCCGGCGGCGCCGACGCGAGCGCGGCGGCGCCGCCGGGCTCCGTGGCCATGGCGACGGCGGCGGCGCCGGGCTCGAGCGAGAGCGACACGACGGAGCTCCCCGCGGCGTCGACGGGCTCGCCGGTGACGAGCGCCGTCGTCGCGCGGTAGCTCACGCGGAGCCGCACGGCGAAGGCGCCGCGGCGCGCGTCGACGTCGCTGCCCGGGAGCGGGTCGACGCGCGTGACCTCGAAGGACACCTTGCCCTCGGCGCCCGCGGCGCCGACGAGCGCCTCCGCGAGCCAGGCCCAGAGCGACGCCGTCGCCGCGTTCGCGGGCGTCGCCGCCGCCTCCTCCTCGACGACGGCGTGGCCCTGCTCGCGGTTCACGTCGTTGACGAAGGACGTCCACTCGTCGGCGAGCGCCTTCTCCGTCCGGCTCTTCACCCGCGGCTTCCTCATCTGCTTCGCGCGCTTCTCGGCGCAGGGCCCGCGCCAGATGCGCGGGATCGAGCGCGCCTTGACCGGCTTCTTGTCCTCGTCGCCCTCTAAATAGTAAAAAATGTGGTCGACGCCGAAGTCGCCGTGCGTGACCTCCCGCTGGCACGCGGGGCACGTGCCCAGCAGGAAGCGGGTCGTCTCGGCGACGCCGCCAAAGTTCTCGCGGAAGTCGGCCGCCACGGTTTCTAGTTCCGCCGCCGTCGCGCGGACGCGGCGCCCGGGGAAGCGCGTGTGGTCCACCTGCCCCTGGACGAGGCGGCCGTAGTCCGTGTCGTGGTCCGTGTTCGCGTACTGGGCCGCGGCCATGGCGCGCAGGTCCAGCGACTCGGCCGACGGCGCGAGCTGCTGGCGCTTGCCTTTGACCTGGTCGACGAGCGCCGCCATGACGCAGCGACGAGACGACGACGACAGCAGCGAGACGAGACGACGACGGCGAGCACGACAGCAGCGAGACGAGACGAGACGACGACGACGCAGCGACGGGCGCGAGACGACGACTAGTCTACGGG
The DNA here is from genome assembly GCF_000186865.1 of Aureococcus anophagefferens. Lineage (NCBI taxonomy): Eukaryota > Pelagophyceae > Pelagomonadales > Pelagomonadaceae > Aureococcus > Aureococcus anophagefferens. The sequence continues at coordinate 1,904,325 of NW_008705566.1, read as the reverse complement.
CAGCCTTTAAGGCCCCAACCGAAAAAAGGCATGTCGTATGCAACGATCTCCCCGGCTCAAGCCTGAAAGCCGATTCTTGAACTTGCGGGCAGCCCACACAGTTTTGATCGTCGTCGCGCGCCGCCGACCCGCGCCGCATGGCGTCGCCGTCGCTGGCGAAGCGGCGGTCGTCGCTCTGGGCGCGCTACGAGGCCGCGTGCCGGGACGCGGCGCTGCTCGAGAAGCGGGCGGCGCCGATCCCGTCGGGCCTGAGCTCGCTGCGGCCGCCGGCCTGGGAGGCGGGCGACCTCGAGCAGCTCGAGTCGGCGTCGGCGCTCGACGCGTGGCTCGAGGCGCGGCGCGGCGAGCTCGAGGCCTACGCGGCGCGCCTCGCGGCGAGCCAGCACGACCGCGCGGGCGACGCGGCGCCCGCGGCGGAGCCCGAGGCCGTCGCCGCGGCGTGCGCGGCGCACCGCGTCGGCGGCGGCGAGCTCCGGGCGCTCCGGTCCCACTTCGGCGCCTACGACCCGGAGCGGCGCGGCGCCGTCGACGCCGCCGACGTCGGCCCCCTCCTCCGCGACATGGGCGGCGACTACGACGACGCCGAAGTCCGCGCGATCCGCCGCCGCGTCGACGCGGCCGGCGACGGCGTCGTGCCCTTCGCGGCCTTCCTCGCGTGGTGGGCCGGCGGCCTCGACGGCCCCGCGCCCGGCGACGGCCCGGCGCCCGCGCCCGCGGCGGCGCCGCCGCGCGCGGCGCCGACCCGCGAGCTCCGGAGCGGCGGCATCGCCGAGTGCGGCTCTTGCGCGCCGCCGGACGCCTTCCGGAGCGCCGAGGTCGCGCCGGGCGTCTACCTCCACGCGACGGCGGCCGGCGGGGCCTGGACCTTCGCCGTCGAGCGCTGCGGCCTCGCCGCCGTCGAGGTCCGCGCGGACTTGGGCGGCTCGCGGAACCTGGCCGCGGACGCGCCGCCCGGCGCCGTCGTCGCGGCGCCCTTCGCCCTCGTGCGCCTCGCCGGCGCCGCCGTCGAGGCGCCGGGCGAGCCCTGGCGCCTCCGCTGCGCCCTCGCGTACCGCGACGCGTCCGCGGGAGAGGCGCCGGCCGCGGCGGCGTTCGAGGCCGACGGCGCCTACGTCGACGGCGCGTTCCCGCCGGCGCCCGAGTCCATCGCCCGCGACGCCGCGGACCCGCTCCGGGCCGCGCCCGTCGCCTGGCGGCGCTGCCTCGGCGGACACGACGAGGCCGCGCGGCGCGCGGCGCTCTTCGGGCCCGCGCGCGCGCGGCCCGGCGACGCGCGCGGGGGGCTGCTCGAGGACCGCTGGCTCTGCGGCGCCATGAACGCCCTCGCGGAGCGGCCCGACGCCGTCGAGGCCTGCTTCCCGGCCCTCGACGGGCCCCACGAGGTGGCCTGCCGCCTCTTCCTGCGGGGCACGGCCCGAACGGTCGCCGTCGACGATCTCGCGCCGTGCCACGCGGGCGCCGGCGGCGGCGTGCTCTTCACGGCCTGCGGCGACCGGGACAAGGCCTGGGCCCAGCTCCTCGAGAAGGCCGCGGCCAAGGCCTTCGGGTCCTACGCGGCGCTCCGGCGCGGCTGGGCCTACGAGGGCCTGCTCGCGCTCACGGGCGCGCCGTGCGAGGCCGTGCGCTTCGGCGACGCGCGCGTGCGCCGCGACCTCGAGTCCGGCGACCTCTGGGCGAAGCTGCGCTTCTGGCTCGACTCCGGGTCGCTCGTGACGGCGTCGACGCCCGACGACGACGACGGCGACGCGCGCGCGGACACGGTCTACACGCTCCTCCGCGCCGCGGACGTGCTCGGCGGCGCCGACGGCCACGAGCGGCGCCAGGCGCTGCTCCTGCGGGACGCCGGCGGCGTCGGCCCGCCGGACGGCGTCGTCGACGAGGCGCCGCGCGACGGCGGCGACCGCCGCAAGGAGCCGGGCACGTTCTGGATGGACTGGCGCGCGGCCGCGGCGACCTTCGCGCTCCTCAGCGCGTGCCACCTGAACCCGAGCGGCGGCGGCGCCTGGCGCACGGCGTCCCTCGACGCGTCGCTCGCCGAGGGCGACGCAGCGGCGTACGCGGACCTCGTCCTCTCCGGCGGCGGCGCGCCCGCGGACTGCTACGTCGCCGCGCACCAGGCGGACGAGCGCGGCGACGGCGCCGACGCCTACGTGGACCTCGCGCTCGTCGTCCTGCGGCGCCGCGACGGCGGCGGCTACGACCTCGTCGACGCCGCGTTCCCGTCGCTCGAGCGCCAGGTCGCGACGCCGCGGCTCCTCCTGGGCCCGGGCGCCTACGTCGTCATCGCCTGGTCCTCGGGCGCGCGGCTCCGCGGCGGGCGCGCCGCGGACGTGTCCATCGTCGTCCACGCGGCGACGGACGCGCCGCTGGCCCTGTCGCCCGCGCCGGCGGACGCGGCGGCGCTCGGCGACGCCGTCGACGTCGCGCTCAGGACGCTCGGGGACGCGTCGCCCTACCCGGAGCACGGCTTCACGATCCACGCGCTCACGGCCGGGGGCAACGGCGTGTCCTTCGCCGTCGAGAACCTGGGGGAGAAGCCCCTCGACTTCACGATGGACTGCGGGAACGCGCGGAACGCCGCGAGCCACCGAGGGTCGCTCCAGCACACCGCGGCCGTCGCGCCGGGCGCGCTCGCGCTCCTCCACCACCTCTCGCCCGCGGGGCCGGGCCTCTGGTCCTGGTCCTACGAGTGCGAGTGGCACGAGGCCGGCGCCGCGCCCGCGCCGCGGGAGCATGACGCGCGCGACGGCGGCCCGTTCCGACCGACGCTCGCCTACTAAGGGGCGAGGGGGGTAGGTGTTTACATGCCAGGCGACGAGTGGAGGCGCGATGGGTCAGGCGGCGTGCGGAAAAAAGCAGATGGTGCTCGGGAAGAAGGGCGAGCGACGCGAGGGCGGGTCTATCTCGCCGCGGCGCCGTTGACGGAGAGGCCGCCGCCGTTGCTCTCGCCCGCCTTGCCCCCCGGGGACGGCTCCTCGGGCGACGCCTCGGGATTCCTCGCCGCCTGCTCCGACACCTTTTTCAGCGTCGACGTCCGCTTCTTCGATTTTTTGGGCGGCAGCTCGCCGGCCGCGATCGCCGCGGCCTCGGCGGCCTTGGCCTCGCGCCGCAGCGCCGCCTCGGCCTTGGAGACGCGCTTCATCTTCTTCCCGGGCGTCGGCGTCGGCGCGGGCGCGGGCAAAATCTCCGCCGTCGGCGTCGCCGGCGGCGCGGGCGCCGCCGCCGCGGGCTCGGCCGGCGGCGGCGCGACCGCCGCGGGCGGCGCGGGCTCCGGCGCGGGCGGCGGCGCGGGCGCGACGGGCTCGGGCGCCGCGGCGGGCTCGGGCTCGGGCTCGGGCGCCGCGGCGGGCTCGGGCTCGGGCGCCGCGGCGGGCTCCGGCTCCGGCTCGGGCGCCGCGACGGGCTCGGGCTCCGGCGCCGCGACGGGCTCCGGCTCGGGCGCCGCGACGGGCTCCGGCTCCGGCTCGGGCGCCGCGACGGGCTCTGGCTCCGGCTCCGGCTCCGGCTCGGGCTCGGGCGCCGGCGGCGCCGCGGCCGGCGGCGGCGGCGCCGCGTCCTTGTCGGCGTCCGGCGCCTTGACCTCCTCGGGCGCGGGCTCGGCCGGCTCGTGATGTCGCGCCGCGGCCTCGCCGTAGGTCGTGGACTCGCCCTTGGCCTTGAAGAACTGGACCATGTCGGCGATGGGCTTGCAGGAGCGGTCCGCGTTCGCGTCCTCGTCGTCGACGCGGCCGATGGAGCCGTCGTGCGCCGCGCGGTAGTTGAAGCGCTTCTCCTGCATGAGCTGCTGGTAGCCGTTGCAGCCCGGCCGGCCCGCGAGCTCGCGGAGGCGGTCGTTGTGGTCCTGGGCGACCATGTCGTCCTCCGTCTGGAAGGGCGTCGGCTCGAGGCCCTCGCTCACCTGCTTGTGCCGCTCCTTGTTCTTGCTCAGCGTCACGAGGCACTCGTCGACGACGCGGACGTGGATGTCCTCGCCGCGGCCCGCGCAGGCCTGGATGGCCGCGCCGAGGAGCTTGTAGAGGGGCTCGACGATGTAGGTGATGAAGCCCACGGAGGACTTGGCGATGTTGTTCGTGCCCCGGTCGTGGAGCGCGGACACGGGCCGGCCCGCGGCGCGGTCGAGGTCGCCCTCGTGGTAGAACTCCTCGTAGACGCGCCCCGTCCAGCGCTCCGCCGTGCGCCAGGGCCGCGCCTGGTTGCTGATGTCGGAGCACTTGAGCACGAGGCTGAGCACGAGCGCGGTGCCCTCGGCGTCGGCCAACAAATTCTGCCCGCCCTCGAGGCGCTCGCGCACGGCCGACATGAGCTGGTTGTGGTTCGCCATGTCCGTCGTCAGGATCATGCGCTTCACGAGCGCCGTGAACTTGGCGCCGTCCGCCGCGTTGAGCTTGTCGAGGAGGCCGTGCTTTGTCACCAACAGGTCGAAGCACGCGCAGTGGTGGTTCTCCAGGGGCGACTTGCCGTCGTAGCGCAGGGACAACGCCGTCTTCTCCGAGTTCTGGAAGACGTTGGACAGGCCCGGGTGCTCCAAATCGTGGCAGATCGCCGCGCAGATCGCCGCGCACACGACGAGCGGGTCGAAGCGGCCGACGAGGCGCGTGGCCACGAGGAGCGTGTACATGCACTGGCTCACGTCGCAGATGTGGGAGAAGTTGTGGTAGAAGTTCTTCGGCGGCATCATGCGCCAGACGTCGCCCAGAAAGGCCGCGAGCGTCTCCGTCTTCAGCCTGTGTGGAAATCAACCAGTGAGCTGGGACGTCGGGGCCAAACTTCAGAATTCTCTAGCTCGGTCAAATCGAAGTCGATTCGGCTGATTTTTGGACGAATCGATCGCTCTCATCGAGTTCTCGAAGCACAGCAGAAAGCCTTGCGTCGAAACGGTCGCATACGCTCACATTGAAGTCGGGTTGAAGATTTGATTTCCACACGGTCTTCAGCCGGAGCGTCTGGAGGAACCGGAGGTTCATGAAGACGCGCGTCATCTCCGCGAGCTTCTCCGTGTCGCCGTGGAGCAGCGCGTCGTAGTTCATGGTGCAGAGCTCCGTGTGCGCCAGGTAGTCGTACCAGTCGAGCTCGCGGTTCAAGGGGTGCTCGGGAAAATCCTGGAATTCCCAGTTCTTCCCGAAGCGGTAGTGCGCGAACTTGTGGCCCGCCTCGAAGTCGTCGAGGCCCGACGCGTCGATGGCGGCCAGGGACAACGACTTGTGCGTGGGCGTCATGCGCTTGATGCCGCTCCGCGACGCGCGGTTGCCGACGGACGCGCGGCCGCTGCCCGAGCTGTCGCCGTCGTCGCTGTCGACGGACCCGGCCTTGGCCGCGCGGCCGCCCGCGAAGGACGACACGCGCTTCGACAGGCCCCGCTGGAGGCCCGCGCCGCCCTCGTCGTCGGACTCGGACTCGTCGGACGCGTCGTCGTCGCCGCCGCCGCCGTCGTCGCCGTCGGCGAGGTCGTCGCGCGACTTGCGGTACGCGCAGCCGAGGAACTTGTTGAAGAAGGCCGTCGACGACGACACGCGGCGGCTCCGCGTGCGGGGGGCGCCACCGCCGTCCTTCTTCTTCTTCTTCTTCTTCGACTTGGCCTCCTCGTGCGTCTCCTTGAACGTGTTCTGGTACTCGATGTTCACGTTGTGCTCGCTGAGCTGGGAGCCGAACCAGAAGCCCGCGGCCCCGGACCCGCGCTCGAGCATGGACGGCCGCTTGTTGCGCCGCGGCTTCGGGGCCGGGGAGGTCTCGGCGGGCTCCTCGGGCGCACCGGAGGCGCCGGCGTCCTCGGGGGCGCCGGCGGAGGAGGCGGCGGCCTTGGAGCCCCCCTCCTCCTCGAGCTCGAGCACCATGTAGCTCGCGATGGTGCCCGCGCCGGGCGCCCCTCCGGGGCCCCCGAGCGAGTTGGACTGGGCGCAGCGAGACGCCGCTCGGCCACAATTTCTTGTGGAGAGGAGAGCTATGGCAGGTTTTGCTAGGTCGGGGCAAAGATTGTGGAGGTAGATGTTTGAGGCGGTCGTCCCAGCTGGAGGTTTTCAATTTCGGGGGCTGCGTTCGCGTCGCGAGACGATATGCGCGCCTCGCCGGTGGCGCGGTCCCCCTCGGCGGACAGCGACGCGGGCACGTCGTCGACGGACGTCGCCGACTCGTCGCGCCCGCCGCGCGACGGCCTCGCCGGGCGGCGGCCGCCGAGCGATGCCTTCGGCGCGCCGCCGCCGCGGCACGGGCGGCGGCGCCGGGACGACGGCAGCGACGCGTCGTCCTACGACGACGACGACGCGAGCGAGGAGGAGAACTTCCACTTCGCGCGGAAGCTGCACTACGCGTCCCTGGCGCTGACGGCCGCGGAGCCCGCGGCGCCGCCGCCGGCGCCGCGCGTGTCGTGGAACGACGACATGGCCGAGCAGGTCGAGCGCGCGGTGCGCGGCGGCGACCCCGAGGACGCCGGCGACGACGGCGCCGAGACCGCCGCCGCGCTCGTCGCGGACCTCGTCGACGCCGCGCGGCGGTGCCGCGCCGCGGGCGTCGTGTTGGACGGCGCGGCCGAGGCGGAGCTCGAGGGCTTCCTCGAGGCGTCGGCCCTGGGCCGCGCGGCCCTCGAGGACGGCGCGCGGCGCCGCGAGCCCTCGCCGCCGCGCGTCGCCGACGACGACGACGGCTCGGAGGCGTCGCGGCCGTCCGTCGTTTGCGACGGCGGCGGCGAACCGTCGGACGCGGACGACTGGGACGACGACGACGGCCCGGGCTTCGCCCTCGTGCCCGTGACCGCCGAGGAGTTCGCGCGCCTCGGCCCCCTCGAGCCGCCGCCGCGACGGAGCGGCGGCGACGAGTGCGACCGGCGCCGGAGGCGCGACCGGCTCCGCGCGGCCTCTTCCCCGCTCCGCCGCGCGGCCGCGAGCCTCGCCGCGGACGACGCGCCGCCCGGGTGCGCGTCGGCCCTCGGCAGCTTCCCGCTGCGCGTCGTCTTCGACCAGCTGAAGACGGGCTTCGAGCTCGGCAAGGACCTCGCGGCCCAGCCGGGGTCGTCGCTCGCGGGCCGCTACGAGGTCGAGGCCCTCGTGGGCCGCGCGGCCTTCTCGAGCGCCTACGCCGCCGTCGACCACGCGCCGGGCGTTTCCGGGCGGCGCGTCTGTTTGAAAGTAGTGAAGAACAACAAGGACTTCTTCGACCAGTCGCTCGACGAGATCAAATTATTGCGGTACCTCGGCGCGGGCGGCGGCTGTTCGAGAGTCGTGACGTTGCTCGACGCGTTTTATTTTCGCGAGCATTTGGTCATCGTCACGGAGCTGCTCAAGGAGAATTTGTACGAGTACGGCAAGCTCTGTCGGGACCGCGACGAGCGCTACTTCACGCGGGGCCGCGTGCGCACCATCGCCGGCCAGTGCCTGGCGGCGCTGGCCTACTGCGCGTCGCTGGGCATCATCCACTGCGACATCAAGCCCGAGAACATCGTCTTGGAGGACTACGAGGCCGGGTCCGTCAAAATCATCGACTTCGGGAGCTCGTGCTTCGCGAGCGACCGCCTGGCGACCTACGTCCAGTCGCGGTCCTACCGCGCGCCGGAGGTCGTGCTCGGCCTCGACTACGACGCCGGCGTCGACGTCTGGTCCCTGGGCTGCGTGCTCGCGGAGGTCTGGGGCGGCTACGTCCTGCTGCAGAACGACTCCGTCGCGACGATGCTCGCGCGGCTCCAGGGCATCCTGGGCCCCATCCCGCGGGCCATGGTCGAGCGGGCGCCGAACCGCGCGGCCTTCTTCACGCGGAGCGGCCACGTCTACGAGCGCTTCGACTCGGGCCGCCGCGACGCCGCGCGCGACGACGACTCCGCGTCCTCGGCCGAGCGGCCCGAGGAGGCCCTCGTCGTCGTCTTCCCGCAGCACACGACCCTCGCGCGCCGCCTCCACCTCCCGCCCGACGACGCCTTCGTCGACTTCGTCCAGGAGCTCCTCGCCATCGACCCGGACGCGCGGCCCAGCGCGACCACGGCCAAGCTCCACCCCTTCCTCTTCGAGCGCGCGTGAAAGACTCGCGCGGTCCTTATGTCTGGATACACCGAAGACGAAGGACGAGGGAGGGTGCGCGTGTCGCGACGAGTGACCTCGCGGCTCGCCGGCGCCGCACGGCATTGCAAGCTGTATCCAGGCCTGTATCCACTTCAAGATCTTCATCGAAACAGGAATTTCGTCATACATCGACTGTGGCAAGGACTTGGGCGCCAATAGTCGCCCGTCTTGGCTTTGGCAGCCGCTATCCGCCCCCCCCCCGCCGACCGCCCCGACGCGCCGCGCGACGCCAGCGGGCGCCCGCGGCCCCGGCGGACGGCGGCCGGCGGTCCCCGCGCGACTCCGCACCCCGCCGCCTGACTGAGCGCGGATCGAAAACCGATTGGAAACGATGGACGAGCTCGATGCCGCGGTCTGCGGGACGCACGAGGGGGCGCGCTACTGGTGCAACAAGCGGGACAACCCCGGCGCCGTCATGTCGTCCATGCTCTGGGTGCTGACGCTCTACAGCGACATCGTCGTCGTCTACGTCGCCGTCGTCGGCGGCTGGGGCATCTACAACGTGCCGCTCTACTTCTTCCTGAGCTTCATGGCGTTGATCAGCCAGCTCAAGACCATGTTCACGAACCCCGGCGCCGTGCCGCGCCACGCGCAGCCCCTCATCCGCGCGAGCGAGAGCGGCATCCCGGAGACGATCTGCGGCCGCTGCGACGCGTACAAACCGCCGCGGTCCCACCACTGCCGCATCTGCAACCGGTGCATCGTGCGCATGGACCACCACTGCCCCTGGATGAACAACTGCATCGGCGCGAACAACCAGAAGCACTTCATGCTCTTCCTGCTCTACACGATCGTCGAGGCGGTCTACGCGTTGGCGCTCATCGCGACCAACTACTCGAACGGCACGACGTACCCGTCGGCGGCCTGCAGCGGCCTCGTCGCGGCGCTGCTGGCCGTGTCCATCGCGACGCTCATGTTCGTCGCGACGATGATGTACAACCAGATCTACGCGATCGTCACGGGCATCGGCACGATCGACCGCATGCGCAAGCGGGGCCCCAAGGGCAACTTCGCGCCCGTGCCCTGGGTCGACGTCTTCGGCGTCGACCCCTGGCCCATGTACCTCCTCCCGACGGACGTCAAGTACCGCGACTTCCACCGCGTCATGGGCTACAAGGTCGCGACGTGGGAGATCAGCCCGGGCCCCATCGCGCCGCCGAACGACATGGCGGACCCGCCGCCGGCCAAGCCCGCGCCGCCGCCGGCGGCGCCGGCGGCGCCGCCGAGCCCGGCCGCCGCGGACCCGACGCCGCCGGCGACGCCCGCGCCGCCGTCGCCGTCGAACGTGTCCGTCGCGCCCTCGACCGCGCCCGCCGACGGCGACGAGGACCCGCGCGCGGCCGCGGACCCCGAGGACCCCGCCGCCGTCGTCTGACCGAATTCGCGCCCCTCTTTCCACCCCGCGCGGCGTTCCTCGCGCGCGCGTGGGCTTCTTTAACCGAACTGCCCTTTGAACTTGCGTTTGGGTTGTCCTCCTTACTTCAGCGCGCCCGCGTCCTCGAGGAGCGGCCGGAGCTTGCCCTGGAAGGCGAGGTCGAGGATGCCCGGCTGGTCCTCGGAGACGCCGCCGTCGAAGCCGCCGACGTACTTGCCGCCGATGAAGACGGAGGGCACGGACGTGCGGCCGACCATGCGCCCGAGCTCCGCGCGCAGCGGGTTGCCCTCGGCCCAGGGGTCGTCGAGGCGCACGTTTTTGACGTCCGCGCCGGCGACGTCCAGGTACTTGAGCGCCTTCTGGCTGAAGGGCGACGGCTTCCAGGTGAAGACGACGCAGGGCGCCGAGGCGACGTAGTCGTCGAGCGTCGCCTGGGCCGCGGCGCGGTCGTACTCGCCCGCGAGCGCGTCGGCGACGGCCTGCTTAAAGTCCGCGCCCTGCGACGTCGACTCCTGGAAGATGCGGATCGCCGTCTGCACCGTCTCCACGAAGGTCTTCTCCGCCTGCAGCGGCGCGAGGCGCGCCTTGGCGACGGGCGCCGGGACGAACGCCGAGGCTGCGGCGAGGCACGCGAGCAAGACCTACGATTGCGTGTGTGTTTCAGACATGCGCATGGCTTGCGCTTTTTGCTGTTGACGCTGCGTTGACGACCTTGAGCACACGAGCACGAGCCATGCCACGACACACTGCAATGAGAGTGCTCAAATGCATGTTGCAGATGTAAAGGTGACGATGGGCCGGGCGCAGCCATGAGGCAGCTCCAATGATCCGGCTGCTCGCCGTCGCGGCGAGCGTCGCTGCAAGCAGCCCAATCGCGGCGACCCTGGGCCCGCCGACCATCTGGAACGGCACGCCGGACGATGTGGCCAAGTTCTGCCGCGGCGGACCGGTCCCAGCCGCAGGCGGGCGGTGGGTCATGAGCCCACTCGTCATGGAGGGGAGCACCGCGCGCTGCAACATAACGACGACGGTGGGCCCCGGCGCGTCCCTCGCCGCGCGCCTCGTCGGCCCGTCGTTGGCCCCCTGCGCCGTCGACGCCGCGAGCGACGGCTACGCCTTGCGCTGCGACGTCCGCGACGCCGGCGCGTACGCGTTAGAGGTGCTGCTCATGTTCGAGAACGAGACGCTGGCCTTCGCGCCCGGCGCGGCGCCGGGGCGGCAGCCGCGGCCGCTCTGCCGGCCGCTGACGGCGACGCGGGGGCTCCCGTCCGTCGACGCCGCCGCGCGCGCCGTCGACGCCTCGCGGCCGTGCTCGTCCTTCGCGTCTCGAAGGCACCGCGCCGACGTCGGGCGCTGGACCTTCCGGGACGGCGCGCTCGCCTGGGCCCCGTCGCGGTGCGCGCCCCGAGTCTACGACCGCGACGAGGCGACGCGATGCCTCGCGGGACGGACGGTGCTCTTCGTCGGCGATTCGCACACGCGCCTCGTCGCCGACGCGCTGGCGCCGCAGCCCCAGCCCGCCGGCCCCGACCGGCGTCGAGCGACGGGAGTGCTTTTTCGCGCAATTCTCGCCGGAAGAACTCCGACCCCGTCGCCCTTCGTAGGCCCCGACGCGACGACGAAGGCGGGCAACTGGACGATCCGGAGCCGCGGCGACGTCCGCTTCCTCGCCGCGAACAAGGTGCCCCGGGACGACGGGTCCCTCGTCGCCGCGATCCTCGCCGCGGCGCCCGACGTCGTCGTCGTGAACATGGGCCACTGGGACCTGCGCGACGTGAACGTCGAGGCCTACGTGGACGCGTGGAAGGCGTTCGTCGACGCGCTCGCCGCGGCGGCGCCCGAGACGACGCGATTGGTCTGGCGGACGAATCCGGCCTACTCCTTCCGCCGCCACGACGACCGCGAAGTCGAGTACCGCACGAACGCGAAGCTGGCGAAGGCCCACGCGCTCCAGCTCGCGCACCTGCGACGGTCGCGCTACGACGTCCACGACACCTTCGGCATCACGCTCCCCCGCTTCTTCGACGCGAACAGCGCGCACCACTACATCGGCTTCTCCAGCTTCGCCCACGGCGCCGCGAGCGTGGACGAGGCCGGGACGTGCCCCGGCGGCGCCTGCTGCGGCGGCGGCGTCGGCGGCGCGTGCCCCTGGGTCGTCCACCCGCGGACCGGGCCGTCGCGGAAGCTCGGCGCGCCGTACTACGTCGGCAACGCCGTCGGCCTCGCGGACCTGAACGCGCTCCTCAACTCGCTGTGTAACGTGTCATAAGGTTAGCGGGGCGCGGCGGACCGAGCTCGGGGTCGCGCGCCGGAGCGTCGTCGGACGCCTCCCGGGGGGGGGGACCACCCCTCTCTCATGCCGCGGCGTTGCGCTTCTTGTGCGCGCGCGCGCCGCCGCGCGCGCCGCGCGCGCGGCGCCGCAGCGTCGGCTCGGCCTTGGCGGTCGCGCCGTCGGCGTCGCCGACGCGGACGAGCTTGATCGTGAAGTGCAGCGTCGCGCCGCCCGGGACCTTGGGCGGCGCGCCCTCGGCGCCGTAGCCGAGGTCCGGCGGCACGACGACCTCGCGCTCGCCGCCGACGCGCATGCCGAGGACGCCGCGCTCGAAGCCGTCGACGACGACCTTCCGCCCCAACGGGAACACGAAGGGCGAGTTCGGGTTCGACCGGTGGTCGAAGCGCTTCTTCGTCGCGTGGAGCCGCGCCGTGTAGAGCACGCCGACGGAGACGCAGCCGGACGCCTCGGGCGCGCCGTCGGGCCCGAGCGCCTGTGTGCAAATCAACCAGTGAGCTGGGACGTCGGGGCCAAACTTCAGAATTCTCGAGCTCGGTCGAATCGAAGTCGATTCGGCTGATTTTTGGACGAATCGATTGCTCTCAGCGAGTTCTCGAAGCACGGCGGAAGTGCTCGTGTCAAACCATTCGAATACGCGCACATTGAAGTCGGGTTGAAGATTTGATTTGCACACAGCCGAGCGCCGTGTCGCGGACCCAGAGGCCGCCGCCGACGTTCCGCGGCGCCATGGAGAGCTCGCGCTGCTTCGCCGCGTCGGCCTTGGACGTCTTGCCGCCGAGGAGGTGGGACGTGGGGGACGTCATGAAGAGGCTCCGCTGGTCCGGCGACTTCTTCTGCTTCTTGGCCCTGGGCTCCTTGGGCTCCCGGGGCGTCTTCGGCTTCTTCGCTTCGGGCTTCGCGTCCGGGACGTTCGCCTCCTTGAGCGCCTTCGCGTCGTCGGCGGCGTTCCGATCCGCGGGCGGCGCGGGCGACTGGGACGCGCCGCCGCGCTTCCGCCGCCGCTGGGCCGCGCGCGAGCCGCCCTGCTGCTCCTTCTTCGCCTCCTCCTTGGCTTTACGCGTCGCGGCCAACTCCCGGAGGAAGACGGCCTCGGGGCCCTCGTCGCTCGCCGGCGCGGCGTCGAGCGCCGCGTCGCCGGTCCGGCCGTCGACGAGGACCTCGCGCCCGCGCACGCAGGTGCGCATGCCCCGCGCCGCGCGCTTGCCCCACGTCTCCTCCATCTCGGCGTAGAGCTCGTTGTCGGCCATCGCGTCTTTCGCAGCGCGTGTCACGAGACGCGTTCGGCGACCAGCGGTGTGCTCTTTTGCCGTCGGCAGCGACCGCGTCGGCGCTGCGACGGCCGAAGGCAGCCGACTATCGATCGCCCCGTTATGTCAACCAACCAGACGTTGACGTTCACCCTGCTTTGTTGCCGCTCCCCATCGAGTCTGGTCCGCGGCCTGAGGCTGCCCGTCGTCCAGCTCGGTGACGGAGTCGTCGAGGACAGAGTCGTCGCGGCGACAGCGCTGACCCCAGTAGACTTTTTTTTTTTAAAAGACCAAAGCTCGGACCAAGAAGAAAAGGCAGCAGCCCAAGCCCAAGAAAGAAAAGGCAGCAGCCCGACAAAAACCACTACTAATGCTCGCCGCGGCCGTCGAGATCCTCTGGGCCGCGAACCTGGCCGTGCGCTACGAGCTCGGCCGGCTCTTCGCGCGCATCATGCGCCTCTTCCGGGTCGGCCAGGCGGCCCCGGAGCCCGAACCGCTGGAGCCCCTGCTGCCCCTGGAGCCGCGGGCCGGCTGGCGCGTCATCTACTTCGACGCCGCGAACCGCGGCGAGTGCCTGCGGCTCATCCTCGCGAGCCAGGACGTCCCCTTCGACGACGTGCGCCTCGAGTTCCCCGCGGGCCTGCTGCCCTACAAGAGCGCGGCCCTCGGCGACGCGTCGCCGCTCGCCTTCGACCAGGCGCCCGTCGTCCAGCACGCGCGCGGCGGCGCCTGCGTGAGCGTCGCCCAGACCGTCGCCGCGGCCCAGTACTGCGGGTTGGCCACCGGGTTGGCGCCATCGGATCCCGCGGCGCTGTCGCTGGCGACGTCGGCGTGCTGCTCGATCCAGGAGATGTACGACGAGTTGTACTACGGGTCGTGGCTGGCGCGCTATTTCTGCGACGCGGTCTGCCCCGGCCGCAACTGCCTCGGGTTGTGCGTCTGCTACGCGACGGCGCGGTACCGCATGACGGCGAAGCACACGCGGTGGTGCGAGACCTTCGAGCGCTGGCTCCGGAAGCAGCCGGCGGTCGGCGGCGTGGCCTTCCTCGCCGGCGGCGCGCTCTCGTTCGCGGACCTCTGCTTCTTCGACTGCGTCGAGGGCTTCGAGGCCTGCGGCTACCTCCACCCGGCGGACCGCGCGGCCTACCCCCTCGTCGGCGCGCTCGTGCGCCACTGCGCGGCGCTGCCGTCCGTCGCCCGCTACCTCGCGGAGCGCGAGCCGCGCTTCGAGACCGCGCCGCCGCGGGGCTTCGTCCACCCGCGCGGGACGCGCGGCGCGACGCCGTGGAGCCGCACGGCGGCGCGGCGGAAAGGGAAAGCGGCGTAACGCAACCCAAAGGTGTAACGCAACCCGCTGTGCGCCCGCACGGCACGGAAAGGGAAGGCGGCTTAAGGCAACCCGCAGTGCGCGCGCACGGCGCGCGCGGTCCGCGCGACGAGGGCCGGCCGGAGGAAGAGCTCGCCGTGCTCGAGGCCGCGGTGGAAGTGGACGTCGACGTCGCCGCGCGACGCCGCCGGCTGGAGGTACTGGCGGATGAGCGGCGCGTTCGTGATGAGGTCCTTCGCCGCGAGGATCACCGTCGACCGCGCCGCCGGCAGATCGTCGACGAAGAGCGTGTTGTGCGTCCAGGAGAAGTGGCGCTGGATCGTGTTCGCCGTGAAGAGCTCCGTGGCGATGAAGAACTGGAGCAGCAGCTGGATGGCGCTCGACGGCGCGCGGTGGAGGAAGTTGAACGCGGTCGTGGGCGCGACGAGGAGGAAGCAGAGGGGGTCGATCAGGATGACGGAACGGACGGGCGACCGCTTCGCCTTCAAACACCAGGCGACGGCCGTCGTGCCGAGCGAGTGCGCGAGGAACACCGCGGGGCCGTGGCCGCGGCTCGCGAGCGCGCGGCGCACGGAGGCCACCGTCGCCTGCTGGCTCGGCGGGTCGCGGCCGTCGAGGCACTGGGAGCAGTGGGGCCACTCGACGAGGACCACGGGCGCCTCGCGCGGCAGCGACGCGAGGAGCAGGGCGTAGTGGACGAAGCCGATGCCGATGCCGTGGACGAAGACGAGGGGCGTCCCCGGCCCCGCCGACGCGCGGTAGAAGACGCGGCGGTCCGCGGCGTCCTGGCGGAAGCCGAGCAGGCGGACGACGAGGCGCCCGAGCGCCCAGAGGTGCCACGTGCACCAGTAGTACATCAAGGGGCGGTAGACGTCGTTGACCGCGTCGTACTTGAGGCGGATGCAGTTTGCTGTTGGCCCTCGGCGCGGGAAGACGTGGCCGACGCGCCGCTCGAACCACGTCACCAGGTCGCGGAGCTCCGCTTTTGCGTCCTCCTCGAGCTCGTGGGGCTCGGCGTCGAAGAACGCCCACGCCGTCCAGCGCTCGAAGGCGTCGCGCGTGACGCAGGTCGCGCCGTGGAACCAGCCCGCGAGGAAGGCCTGCTTCGAGGCGCCGAGGTTGCACATGTCGTCGACGGCGCGCTCGGCGAGGCGCCGGCGGTCGCCGGCGGTCGCGCACTCGTGGCGCCGCGGCGCCGGCGCGCGCCGCACGCGCCAGCGCAGCATCATGTAGTAGTTGACGAACGCGAGCTCGCCGAGGCACCAGAGGTAGAGCGCGTAGTGCCGCGCCGCGAACGCGGCCGCCGCCGGCAGCGCGTGGAGCGCGACGGCCATGAGCCACAGCGGCGTCGTGCGGATCCACAGGATCAGCGCGCGGCAGGCGAGCATCTGCACCGCGTTGCTCAGCGTGGTTGCGGATTGGTTGCGCAGGGCTGGGACGAGCATCGTCGTGCTGTGGCGCGTGTGCTTGGCGGCACAGGGGTTGTCGCGCTGGCAACGCCGATGGCGATGTGGTTGTACTTACGCCGAACGCACCGATCCACGAGGCGGGCAAATCACGAGAGAGGCTGCTGCTTCAACAAATTCTTCAAGCGAGTCTCAACTCCGACAAAAAGAGCATCCAGCCGCGACCGGCGTACACGCCGGCTACGCCGCTCCGAAGACGACGACGTGTCCGCTACTCACGCAGCCTCCGAGTCCATCGCGACACCGCTGGGAGAGCTCTCGAGTGGCGCATCTCGCAAAACATCCGCAAAACCCCCCAGTGGCAAAACCTTCGGCCGGAGAGCGATGGAAGCCAGCTCCAGCAAAATGGAGAGCAAAAAGCGCAGCCAGCCCGACTCCACGGACCCGCCCAAAAAGAAGAAGAAGGCGCGCTGGCGCAACCAGAAGAAGGCGACGCTGGTAGTGACGCAGCTCGCCTACGACGCCGGCGCCGAGGAGCTCGCGGCGCACCTCGCCGTCGACGGCCGGCGGCCCACCATCCGCCTCGTCGCCGACGGCGCCTCGTCGGAGGACGCCGGCCGGAAGCACGCGGGCCTCGCCTACGCCGTCTTCGAGGCCGAGAGCGACGCCGACGCGTGCCGCCGCGCGGCCGACGGTTCCGTGCTCCTCGGCCACCGGCTCCGCGTCGCGCTGCTCGCGGACGGCCACGACGACGCCGGCCGCCTGAAGGCCAAGCAGCCCGAGGCGTCCAAGGCCGAGGCGCCAAACACGGAGGCCCGCGACGCCATCGAGGCCCTCGCGAAGAAGCACGGCCTCGCGGACGCGCTCGACGGCGAGGTCAAGGCCGCGCTGGGCCGCGCGCCCTTCTCCGTCGCCAAGAAGGTCTGCCGCGACGTGCAGAAGAAGCGCGAGCTCCCGGGCGCGGAGGCCATGGCGAACCCGAGCGCCTACGCGCTCGGCGTGCTGAAGCGCGCGGCGCGCGAGGACGACGGCGGCGCGCCCAGACTCCTCGAGCCCGACCACGTCGACCATTTGGTGGCCGCGGCCATCGAGGCCCACGCGTCGGTGCTCGCCAGGGCCGACGTCGACGGCCGCTGCCGCGCCTACATGACCGAGTTCTCCGAGGACGACGTGCGCCGGGCGCTCGACGACGTCGCGAAAAAGGTCGCGGCGGACCGGTCCCGGAAGCAGGCCGCGCCGGCGATCAAGTCCGTGTCCGCCTTCCTCATGGGCATCCTGCGCGACGTCAAGCGCGGCGTCGCGCCGCCGGTCCACAAGCAGAAGCGCGCGGGGCGCCTCGTGAAGCTCGGCAAGGGCCGCGGCAAGGGCCGCGGCAAAGGGCGAGGGCGGGGCCGCGGAGGCGGGCGCGGGCGCGGGCGCAGCTAAACCTCCGAACCTTACTTGTCCACCGTCGCCTTGACGACAGCCAGGTAGGCGATGTTCTGGGACCGGCCGCCGCTCCACGGCGTCGTCGCCTGGTTGGGGGACACCTCGACGGCGAAGGGCTTCTGGAAGGCGCCGGAGTAGTGGTAGTAGGAGCCTACTACGAACACGTGTTCGAGGTCGTTGGTGCGCAGCCAGATGTCCACGGCCTTGCTGGGGAAGCACCGGTTCGACAGCGCGAACATGGCCTGGCCGCCGGGCTTCAGCACGCGCGCGACCTCCTTGCAGATGGCCAGGGGCTGCGTGAGGTAGTCGATGGAGACGACGTTCGTCACGATGTCGAACGAGTCGTCCTCGAAGGGCAGGACCGGCTCCGCGTTGAGGTCCTTGACGACGTACTCGTCCACCTGCTCGTTCCGCGCGAGCTCCTCCTCGTTCATGCCGAGCGCGACGCGCTTGCCCGCGTAGTCGGCGATGTCCGCGGGGAAGTGGCTCACGTGGCTCGCGCAGATATCCAGGATCGCCGGCTTGTCCCAGGCCTTGAAGGCCGTGGCGTAGTGGGCCGTGAGCGCTTCGACGGCCTTGTCGTCGACGTGGAAGCAGAACCGCGGCGCGTCGTAGAAGATCTGGTCCGGCAGGTCGTCGGCGCGCTGGAAGTCCCGCGGCGCGTAGGGCCAGTCCGCGGGCCACTGCGGCGACGCGAGCACGTCGCTCACGCCGACGGCGTTGGCCGGGAAGCCCGACATGCGCCGGAAGCCGAAGCCGTCGGGCAGGAACTTGCCAAAGGGGCTGAAGGCCGACGCCGTGGCGGTGCAGAGAGTTGCGAGGACGCTGCGCATCGGTGTGCTTGGCGGCGCGACGAGCGGTCGCGACTGTGCTGGCGGCGTCGATCCGGCTCGGCTCGGAGCACTCATCACGATCGTGATGTTGACGATCCTCGCGCTGTGCGCCGCCGGCGCCGGCGCCCTCGTGGCGCCGCCCGGCGCGCGCACGGTGGCGCGCGGAGTCCTCACCGACAGACGACCGCTGCGGACGCGAGTCGTCGCCTCCGCCGTCGCGCCCGCCGTCGCGAGCGACAAAAAACGGGTTTTGCTCCTCATGAGCGACACGGGCGGCGGCCACCGCGCGTCGGCCAAGGCCCTCGTCAACGCGCTGGACGAGCTCTACCCGGGCCGCGTCGAGGCGGACATCGTCGACATCTGGACGGACCACTCGTGCTGGCCGTACTCGAACTTTGTGCCGTGGTACCAGATCGCGGCGAAGCGGACGTGGATCTGGCGCATCATCTGGTACTACGGCCGCTTCTACCCGAGCCGCAAGCTCCAGGAGCTGACGAGCCGCTGGCAGTGCTTCGAGAAGTTCCGCGACTGCATCTCGCATCACGCGCCGGACATGGTCGTGTCCGTGCACCCGCTCTGCCAGGACATCCCGCTCCGGGCGCTCGAGGAGCTGGACGGCGGGTCGCGCACGACGCCCTTCGTCACGGTCGTCACCGACCTGGGCTCCGCGCACAACACGTGGTTCCACAAGCGCGCGGACTACACGTTCGTGCCGAGCGACGCGCTCTACGAGATGGGGAGCCGCTGCGGCCTGGACGAGTCGAAGCTGCGGCTCCGCGGGTTGCCGCTGCGCGAGGGCTTCTGGACGGCCGAGAGCCGGTCCAAGGAGGAGGTGCGCGCGGCGCTGGGGCTGGAGGGCGGCCGGCCGACGGCGCTCGTCGTCGGCGGCGGCGACGGCGTCGGCGGCATCGCCAAGGTCGCGATCGCCTGCGGCGACGACCTCGGCGACGCCGGCGAGGAGGCGGGCCTCGTCGTCGTCTGCGGCAAGAACGAGGCCGTGAAGGCGGACCTCGAGGCGCGCGACTGGCCCCCGAACGTCAAGCCGACGATCCTCGGCTTCGTGCAGAACATGGACGAGTGGATGGCGGCGGCGGACTGCATCGTCACCAAGGCGGGGCCGGGCACCATCGCCGAGGCGGCGACGCGGGGCCTGCCCTGCCTCCTGAGCTCGCACCTCCCGGGCCAGGAGTACGGCAACGTCAAGTTCGTCGAGGGCAACGGCTTCGGCGCCTTCGTCAAGAAGCCCAAGAAGATCGCCGAGACGCTCACGCGCTGGCTCACGCGGGCCGGCGAGCGCGAGGCCATGCAGAAGGAGGCGCTCCGCGCCGCGCGGCCGAACGCGACGCTCGACATCGCGCGCGACATCGGCGGCCTCCTCTTCGACGGCAAGGCGCCCGAGCCCTAGGCCGGGGGACCCCCAACCTGCCCCCGCGCCGGCTCGCGCCGGGGGCGTCGCCGTAACGTCGCGACGAGTGCAGGATTGAGGTCGTGGTTGACGACAAGTTGACCCTCAAGAAACGCTCTTCCGAGGCGATTGTTCGAGCATCGACGCCGGGCGTCGTCGTCGAGCAGCACTGCGCGGTACGCGTCATAACAACCGCGATGCCGCTCGCCGCCATGACATCCTACCTCTTCGGCAGCACGGCGACCTTCGCGCCCCAGGCCGGCGAGAAGATGCCGGTCCTGACGATGAACCACGGGCCCGGCGGCGGCGCGGGCGTGTCAAACATGCTGGAGAGCTTCCTGAAGACGCTGCCGCGCGCGCCGACGGGCGTCGTCGTCGTCGAGGCGCACGCCTTCGGCGCGGCCGGCCGCGGCGTCGCCTTCGCGGGGAGCGACGCGGCGCTCTGCGACGCCGTCGTGGCGGCCGTCCCGGACGCGGTCCGGGGCTCCGTGCGCGGCCACGGCCTCAGCGACTGCCTGCGCGCGTTCCGGGGCGTGCCCGTCGTCGCCGTGTCGCTGCGCGGGACCGAGGACCCGGCGGCGCACCTCGCGATGGGCGAGGCGCTCGCGCCGCTCCGGGCCCAGGGCGTCGTGGTCGTGGGGTCGGGCGTGCCGTCGATCCACAACTTCTCCGTGCTCTTCGGCCCGCCGCGGCGGCCGAACATCGACGCGGCCTTCGCCTTCGACGATTGGCTCGTCGAGTCGCTCGGCGCCGCCGACAAGGTCGCGCGGCTCCGGCGCTGGGACGCCGCGCCGGGCGCGCGCGTGTGCCACAGGGCCGGCGAGTCCGAGCACTTCTTCCCGACGCTCGTCGTCGCCGGCGCCGCGGGCGGCGACGCGGGCGTGGCCTGTTTCCCGGAGTCGCACGCCGCCATCATCGGCATGCCCGCGGACCGCATCCTCTACCCGTCGCGCCACTTCGTGTTCGGGGGGTAGTGTTAGAGGCCCTACTACTCAAGTAGCCGCACCATGCTACGAAGGGTGGTTTATGTACAGGCAGTCATCATGGCGGCTATCTACATGAAGAAGGGGTGGTCGTCGCCGGCCCCGAACTGCTCCAGGTCCGCGCCGAGCTCGTCGAAGTCGCCCGTCTGGCCGAGGGCCGTGAGCGCGTCGAAGGCGCCGAAGAGGCCGCCGCCGTCGCCCGGCGTGTTCCGCTCGAGGCGGAACACGACGCCGAAGCCCGGGTCGGGCGCGCCGTTGACGGCCCAGGCCGTCGCGAGCAGCGGGTGGAGCAGGACCGCGTCGCCCGCGTCGAGCTCGAGCTCGACGCCGCCCCGGAGCCGCGGCCGCGACGTCGCCGCGTGGACGGTCTCGTGGGAGCCCGGGAAGACGACGAGGCCGCCCCGCGTGTCGCCCTCGAAGTCCGAGAGAGCGACGAAGACGCGGAGCGCGCAGGAGGCGTCGACGGCCCAGGCCGTCGTCCCCAGGGCCGCGTCGCGGCCCGCGCGCGCGACGTCGCGCTCCACGTCGCGCGACGGCGGCGAGACGCGGACGGACGTCCGGGGCCGCGCCGTCTTGACCTCGTCGCGGCCGACGAGGCGCGACGCGAGCGTCCACGCGTCGCTCTCGAACAGCACGTCGAGCACCGCGGGGTCCTTCTCGACGTGCCGCAGGGTTCCGCGCGCGAAGACCGCGGCGTTGACGGCGCGGCGCGCCTCGCCGGCGATCCACCGCGACGCGCAGCCGCGGACGACGACGAAGCCCCGGCGCGAAAACGCCTCGAGGTCCCGCGGCGTGAGGTCCACGTCCTCGCGCCACGACGCCCGGCGCTCGACGTCGCTCGACTCGCTCGACGACCGGCCGAGGCTGAAGGACCGGCTCCGGCTCCGGCTCTGCTCGGAGCCGCTCACGCTCGCGAAGCTCAGCGACAGGCTCCGGCTCCGGTCTCGCGGCACGATCGACGCGTCCTCCCACCCCGTGTTCGACGCCGGCGACACGGGCGGCGTGATGCGCGACACGAGCGCGAGGCGGAAGTGGGTCGTCGGATCGTCGTCGATGAGCGTCGTCTTCGCGGCGAGACCCTCGCGGCCCCAACGCAACAGTTTCGTCGGATCGGCGACGTTCCGCAACACCTCCGCGTCCGTCGACGCGAGGGGGTTGCGCCGCCACTGAGACCAGGCGCCGCCCCCGCCGTTGAAGTCCACGCCCCCGGTCTTGCGGGCGCGGAGCGAGCCGCCGAGCGTCTTGAAACACCAAGAATTCGTGTGTTTGGAGAAGACGACCTCGAAGGGGCCCGACGAACGCACGGTTTCGCCCGTGGACTCCAGGTAGTACATGCTCGTGCGGTGTGCTCCTTTAGGATGTAGGGATGCGTGTGGGGGCGCGTATCACGTCGTCAACACGCGCTTCCGATCACCAGAAGGTCTGGGCTTCGGGTAGGATTTCGTGCAACGTGCTCCGGCGGCCCGGCAGTCTGGAGCGCACCGTGCCGGTTGCGAAAAAATACGCTCAAACAACACCCTTACTTCGCCTGCTTCGCGTGTCGCATGAGCACGGGCAGCTCGTCCTTGAAGGGGTACTGGGCCAGGTGCTTGTCGCGGAGCGCGGCGCAGAACCGCCAGCCCACGTCCATCGCGAGGAGCGCGTCGAGGTCCTCGGGCT
The DNA here is from genome assembly GCF_000186865.1 of Aureococcus anophagefferens. NCBI lineage: Eukaryota > Pelagophyceae > Pelagomonadales > Pelagomonadaceae > Aureococcus > Aureococcus anophagefferens. Next base: position 1,882,327 of record NW_008705566.1, on the reverse strand, counting down.
CGAGGCGCTGGGACGGGTCCGCCGCGTCGAGGTTGGACACGATGCGCGCGGGCGTCGTCGACTTCGGGATCGCCGCGATACCTACGCCGCGTTCCGATCGCGTCGAAGCCCCGCGTTCGGCGCCGAGCCGCGCCGCGCTCCGTCTGGAAGCGGATGAGCACCTGCGCGGGCGTCATGCCGCGCCTCTCGGCGATGGCCGCGACGACGGGGCTCTCCAAGAGCGGCACGCCCGCGCCGCTGCCGTGGCCGAGGACGCAGTAGCTCGTCAGCAAGATGCCCTGTTCGGCGCAGTAGGCGCACAGCGCCGGCGACGCGTTGTAGGGATGCAGTTCGATCTGGTTCACGGCCGGCCGCACGGTGCACGCGTCGAGCAGCGCCTGGAGTTGCGCCTCGTTAAAGTTCGACACGCCGATGTGCGTCGCGAGGCCGCCGTCGACGCAGGCCTCGAGCGCGCGCCACGTCTCCGCGTGGGGCACCTGAATGGCGTCCAAATCTCCGGAATTCATTTTCAAGACGCGGCGACGCGCGTCGTCGTACTTCAGGCCCCCGTCCGCGCGCTTCGGGAACGGGCAGATGGCGCCGTCGCCCGCGTTGCCGTGGCACGCGCAGTTGACGACGCGGCCGAAGGCGACGGGCCAATGAATTAAGTACAGGTCCAGGTAGTCCAGCTGGAGGTCGCGGAGCGTGTTCTCGAGCGCGTTCCTGACGTCGCGCGCGTATTTCTTCTCCGTGTTCCAGAGCTTGGACGTGACGAACAGGTCCTCGCGCGCGCAGACGCCGGCGTCGAGGCAGCCCCTGATCGCGGCGCCGACTTCCCTCTCGTTGTCGTAGCATTTGGCGCAGTCGATGTGCCGGTAGCCGGCCTCGATGGCGGCGCGGACCGCGCGCTCGACGTCGCCCGGCTTCGCCTTCCACGTGCCGAGGCCGACCAGGGGCATGAGGCGGCCCGTGTGCAGCACGGCGTGCGGCTGCGCGCGGCCGCCGGCGCTGGCGAGGACGACCGTCGCGTGGAGTGCGGCCTTCGCGTCCTGCCGCCGTCGGAGCCGCCGCCAGAGGAGCCACAGGGCGAGGCCCGCGCCGACGCCGGCGGCGACGTGCCGGGGCTGCATCACACGCAGTTCACAGTCGAAGGGATTTTACAGAGCGGCGTTTCAGGCCAATACGACGTCTCTTTCGCTCACGCTAAAAGCCAGAGGGCTGCCTCGCACATCGAGAAGCAGTCGACGGCACCTTTACGGCTCTTGGCCGTTGTTGTCCGTTCTTGAAACGCGGACGATCTCGATTGTCGATGCACATGTCGCAGCAAAGGGCACATGCAGGAAACCATGAGGCGAACCCCTACGAGGAGATCCACGAGGTCGACGAGGAGACGGGTGAAATTTTCGTGAGCATCAAGCGTCGCCCGTCGCCGTCGCCGTCGTCGCACGCGGCGATGGCCTACGAGCTCGACGGCGAGGACGCCGTCGACTTCGCCGGCATGATGAACGCCCTCGGCGTCGAGGTCGACGAGGCCGCGGCCGACGCGGAGGCCTGGCCCGCCGAGGCCGCGGACGACGAGGTCAAGGCGGACGACCCGGAGCTCGAGGAGGCGCTCGCGGCCGTGGCGCGCGCCGACGGCGCCGACCCCCCGGCGCCGCCGCCGGACCCCGAGCTCGAGGAGGCGCTCGCCGCCGTGCAGAGCCTCGAGCGCGCGGCGCTCGCGCGCTCGTCGTCCGCGGAGCACAAGCGGGCCGACGCGGAGTTCGCCGCGGCGCTCTCGGCGTCCGAGGTCTACGAGGAGGAGGCGCGGTCGTCGCGGCGCCGCGCCGCGGAGAGCGCCGACGAGGCCTACGCGCGCGCGATCTTCGCGAGCCTCGCGGCCGCGGAGCGCGACGACGTCGAGCAGGACGCGGTCGTCGCCAAGGCCCTCGCGTGCGAGGACGAGGACGACGCGGAGCGGGGCGCGCGGACGCGCGCCGAGGTCGACCTCTCCGGCGACGCGGACCTCGCCTTCGCGTTGGACCTCCAGGAGGCGGCGGCCGAGGACGACGGCGACTTCGCGCTGCGCCTCGCGGCCGAGGAGCGCGACGCGACCGTCGCGCGGCGGCTGGCCGCGGACGCGAGCGACGACGCGGCGCTCGCGCGGCGCCTCGCCGAGGAGGAGCTCGGCGGCGGCGACGCGTCGCTCGCGCGGCGCCTCGCCGAGGAGGAGAACGCGGGCGCGCGGGCCGCGGCGCGCGCCGTCGAGGAGGCCGCCGCGGCCGCGCGGCGCGACGCCGCGGCCGCCGCGTCGGCGGCGCTCTACGCGGCGCGGCGCGCGGACGAGCGCGCGGCCCTCGACGACGCGGCGATCCGCGCGGCGCTGCGGCCCCACCGGGGCCGGCCCGCGGCCGACGCGGCCGACGAGGCCTTCGCGCGGTCCCTCGCGGCCGCCGAGGAACCGGAGCCGGCGCCGGCCGTCGACCCGTCCCTCAACCGGAGGGAGCGGCGCGCCATGGACAAGCGGCCCTGGGCCGTGCCCGAGGCCGAGCTCGACGCCCAGGAGAGTGCGTCGCAGCAGATCAAGGCCCAGCGCGGGAGGCCGCGCGGCCGCGGCGTCGACGCCGAGGAGACGCTCGCCAAAGCCGCCGAGGCCGCGCGGCTCGCGTCCGACGCGACGCGCGCGGCCATGGCCGAGGCCTTCGACCGCGCCCATAGCCTCGGCGCGCGCGGCGACCCGGCCTACCGCCAGGCCAAGGCCCTCCGGGACCGCATGTACCGCCAGCGCGACGTCGCCGCGGCGCTCTTCTTCGCCGCGAACAACGGCGCCTTGCTGGGGCCCGACGCGGCCGTGCACCGCTGCTCCGAGATCGGCTTCGAGGGCGTCGTCGACGTCGCCGTGGCGGCCTGCGGGACCCATTTCGGGGTGGGCCACGACGTGCTTATCGATTTGCACTGGCTGTCGGCGCGCGACGCGACGTTCGTCGTCGACGCGGCGCTCGACGAGCTCGAGACGACGGTCAACAGGCGCAAGGCGTCGCTCAAGTTCATCGCCGGCCGCGGCAGGCACTCCGTCGGCGCGCCGAAGCTCGGCGCCGCGGTCCGCGCGTGCCTCGAGAAGCGGCCGCGGCTCAAGGCCGCGGAGGTCCGGCCGGGCGTCTTCGACGTCCGCGTCCGGGCGGCGAGCCCCTAGTGTCGGGGAATTGTTATGTGGTGTTGATCTCGCGGGCCGGGGGGGACTTGGCGGCGGGGGGGGGGGGGCGTGACTAAAACTCGTAGGAGATCTTGCGGGCCTTGAGGATGCTCCAGCGGAAGCGCTTGGTCCAGCCCGCGACGACGGCCGCGAGGCTGAGGGCGACGAGCCAGCGGAAGCCGGCCTTCTTGCGGTCGTCGTGCTCCGGCTCCGCGGCCCAGGAGAGGAAGACGGCGACGTCCTTGGCCATCTGCGACACCGTCGCCGGCGTGCCGTCGGGGAACTCGACCTGCTCGTCCATGAGGGGCGCGGGCATGCCGATGGCGCCGCCGGCGAAGTAGGGGTTGTAGTAGAGGCCCGGCAGCATGACCTTGCCCTCGGGCGCGTCGCAGTAGCCGCTGAGGAGGCTGAAGATGTAGTCCGCGCCGCCGTGGCGCGCCTTGACGATGAGGCTCAGGTCCGGCGGCAGGGCGCCGTTGTTCGCCGCGCGCGCCGCCTCCTCGTTGGCGTAGGGGCCCGGCATGGGGTCGCTCAGCTTGCCCGGGCGCTCGAACATCTCGCCCTCGTCGTTCGGCCCGTCGACGATCTCGATCTCCTCGGCCATGGCCTTGACCTCGGCCTCGGACCACGCGCCGTACTCCACGAGGTTCCGGAACGCGAGGCGCTCCACGCTGTGGCACGTCGCGCACACTTCCTTGTAGACCTGGAAGCCGCGGCGCACCGAGCAGGCGTCGAAGGCCGCGAGGGCGCCGTGGTGGCTCCAGTGGAGCTCCTGGGACCCGATGTGGTCCTCGTTACAGAGGGACACGGACCCGGCGAAGACGGCCGTCGCCGCGGCGCCGGCGGGCCGGGCAGACCGCGCCAATGCGCTCATCCAGGCGGCCATGCGATCCCCTTCCGTATTCTATCGTGCAATCTGCCGGCGAGGGGAAACGAAAAGATTGGACAGGTTGAACGGGTTGTGTGTTCATTGCATCAGCAGAGGGGGCCGACCACCAGGCATACACCAGCCACGGCATACACCAGCATAGCAGCCGCATAGCAGCCGCATAGCAGACGCATAGCGGGCGCATAGCGGGCGCATAGCAGGCGCATAGCAGGCGCATAGCAGGCGCATAGCAGACGCATAGCAGGCGCATAGCAGGCGCATACCACCAGCATAGCAGCCGCATAAGACCAGCATAGCAGCCGCATACCACCAGCATAGCAGCCGCATAAGACCAGCATAGCAGCCCGGCCGCATACCACCGGCATAGCAGCCGCATACCACCGGCATAGCAGCCGCATACCACCGGCATAGCAGCCGCATACCACCGGCATAGCAGACGCATACCACCCGCATACCACCCGCATACCACCCGCATACCACCCGCATACCACCCGCATACCACCCGCATACCACCCGCATACCACCCGCATACCACCCGCATAACACCCGCATAAAGCCCGCATAGCGGGCGCATACTACCAGGCATACCGGCGGTCAACCCCCTCGGTGCATCAGGCGCGTGTTGAGAGGGTGTGGCACCCACTAGTAAGCCAGCCACTCGTGTCGGCTCAGAGTTGTGGGTTTTTTCAGGCCTCTCCTACGCTACTCTCCTACATCGATCACGCTGGTTTGGTTTTTGAATTCAAATTCTCGCGTCCGCGCGCGCGCGCCGGAACTGCGGGCGCCCCTTGATTTCGCATCGCTGCTCCGGCAGCACGTCAGGCCCGAGCCCGGCCCGAGAGGACGAGTCCCGCGTCGCCGCGACTGGACGCCGACGCGAGCACTAAAGTGAAGCTAATGTTGCACGAGTTGCCGAGGCCGAGCCGAGTCATATGGACGCCTTCCTGGCCAAGGCCAAGAGCCCAAAGAAAACAACCAATAATGCGCACGCGAAGTGGACGTGCGGCACCTGCACGTACACGCACGACGGTGGCGAGGCTGGCTTCCTCTGTTGCGCCATGTGCGGCGCGCAGCGAGTCGCGCCCGCGCCGCCGTCGTCGCCGCGCGCCGACGACACCGTCGTCGACCTGACGGAGGCGCCCGACGCGCCGCCACCGCCGCCCTCGCCACCAAAGCGCGCGTCGCCGCCGCCGGCGAAGAAGGCGCGCACGGCGCCGCCGGCGCCACCGCCGGCGCCGGCCGCCGAACTCCCCGACGACGTCGCCAAGGACGTCGACGCCTTCGACCCGGCGCGCGGCCTGGCGACGCTCACGACGGAGCGGAACCGCCCGGCCTACGGTGTCGTCGCGCGGTGCCTCGACGCCGTGTCGGCGACGCGGTCGCGGCTCGCCAAGGACCGGGCGCTCACGAACGCGCTGCGCTGGGCCGCGGCCGCGGGCGGCGCCGACGACCTGGCCGCGTGCTGCTACCTCCTCGCGCCCACGAAGGACGCGCAGACCGGCGGCCACCGGCTGCGCCCCGACTACGCGGCGGGCCCGCCGCTCGGCCTCTCGCGCCACGCCGTCGTCGAGGCCGCGGCGGCGGGCTGCCGCGCGTCGCCCGCCGCCCTGGCCGCCGCGCGCAAGGCCCACGGGAGCCTCGGCGACGCCGTCGTCGCGCTCCGGGACGCGCCGTCGGCCGCGGCCAAGTTCTTCAAGAAGGCCGCGCCGTCGCCCGCGAGGCCGCCGCCGCCGGCCGCCGCCGCGGTCGACGTCCTCGAGGCCCTCAAGGCCCTCGGCGAGCCGAGCGGGCCCGGGTCCGAACGAGCGAAGACCGACGGCATGGCGAGGCTCGTCCGCGCGTCGCGCGGCACCGAGGCCAAGTGGCTCCTGCGGACCTTCGTGCCCCACATGGAATCGGGCATCTCGCTCGAGGCCGCGGTCGTGCCCGCGCTCGCCAAGGCCTGCCTGATCCGCGCCTGCGGCGCGAAGAAGTGCCCGCCCAAGGCGCGGGACCGCGTCGCCCGGGCCGCGCGGGGCGCCTTCTCGCGCAGGGGCGACGTCCAGGGCAGGACGAGAGAGCGAAATTCCCAACTTCAAAGGCTCCTTTCTCGGTCGTTTTCCACTCGTTTCGGCTGATTTTTGGACGAGCGATCATCTCTCGGAACGGTCTCGAAGCGTGGACGCTTTTTCCGGAACGCGCGCGCGCGGAACACTCACGTTGAAGCGACGTTGAATCACCCTTGTCCTGCCCAGGCGACGTCCGGGTCCTCGCGGCGGCGCTCCTCGGCGTCGCCGAAACGGAAACCGCCGCGTTCTGCGACGCGCTCGACGCCGCGCTCGAGGTGGCGTGCCGCCTCGAGCCGGGCGTCCCGCCCGCGCCCATGCTCGCCAACGCCGTCACGTCGGAGAAGGACGCGATCGCCAAGCTCCGCAAGTACGCGGCGCCCGCCGGCGCCGCGGCCCTCGAGCACAAGTACGACGGCCAGCGGGCCCAGCTGCACGGCAGCGACGGCGCCCTGCGCATCTTCTCGCGGAAGAACGACGACATGACCGACAAGTACCCCGACGTCGCCCGGGCCGCGCGCGCCGCGTGCGCACAAACCTTCGTCGTCGACGCCGAGATCGTGCCCGTGAGCGCCGCGGCGAACCCCCTGGCCTTCCAGGCCCTCGGCGCGCGGAAGCGCGTCGGCGTCACGGAGGCCAACGTCGAGCAGGCCGTGCGGCTCGTGCTCTTCGACCTCCTGTGGCTCGGCGACGCCGACGTCACGGCGCTGCCGCTGTCGGAGCGCCGCGCGAAGCTCCGGGCGGCCTTCGGCGAACCGTCGGCCGCCGTCGCCTACGCGGCGTCGACGGACGTCGACCTGGCGGCCGACGACGCGCCGCTGGAGGAGGCCGTCACGGCCGCGCTCCTCGAGTCCGTCGACGCGGGCTGCGAGGGGCTCATGCTGAAGCGATTGGACGCGCCCTACGAGTACTCGCTCGGCAGCAAGCGGTCCGACGCCTGGGTGAAACTGAAGAAGGACTACGTCGATGCCTTGGGCGATTCCTTGGACCTCGTCGTGATTGGTGGGTGGCAGGGCCAGGGCCGCAAGTCCAAGTGGGTGAGCCCCATCCTGGTCGCGACGCGCGACCCGGAGACCGAAGCGCTCGGCTCCGTCTGCCGCGTCATGAGCGGCTTCACGGACGTGTTTTACAAGGACTTCACGGTGCGCGCGCTCGGCGCGGAGATCGGCGCCGACGCGCCGGCCGGCGACGAGCCGGTGCTGCTGCGCGACGCGCCCGCGCCGGGCGTCGACACGGGCGAGCGGTGCCTCTTCTGGTTCGAGCCGCGCCTCGTCTGGGAGATCCGGGGCGCGGACCTGTCCATCTCGCCGACGCACCGCGCCGCGGTCGGCCTCGTCCACGAGTCGCGGGGCATCTCGCTGCGCTTCCCGCGCTTCATCCGCGAGCGGCCGGACAAGACCGTCGAGATGGCCTGCACGCCCGGCGAGCTCGCGGCCAAGTACCGCGACCAAAACCAGGGCCAGGGGGGCGGCGCCGGTCCGCGCGCGGCCGAACGCGACGACGGCGGCGCCGACGGGTAGCGCGGGGGGCGAGCCGCGCGTCTAATTCACATTCCGGAGTTACTACGGCCGCGCCGGTCCCACAGTCCAAGTCAAATTCCGAATTTACTGACGAAGTCGAGGCGCAGGGGCCGCGACGCGCGCCGCAGCAGCGCCATGACGTCCTCGGGCGCGGCGTCGACGACGGAGGCCCCGTCGACGCCGACGAGCTTCGCGCCCTTCCGCGGCCGCGCGAGCGCGGCGTCGTAGTCCTCGGCGAGGTCCTGGACGACGAGCGCCGCGGCCTTGATCTCGAAGCTGATGCCGATGCGCGGCCGCGTGTACTCGATGGTCACGACCTCCGCGAGGGGCTCCGACGGCGCCTCGGACGCGGACGACGGCGCGCCGCCGTCCGAGCCGCCGCCGCCGCCGCCCTCGTCGTCGTCGTCGTCGAGCCAGGACTCGTCGAGGGGCTCCGGCTTGAAGTCGCCGACGCTGGCGACGGAGTCGCTCTCGTCCGCGGCCTCCGCGGCCGCGGCCTCGCCGCCGTCGTCGGGCCGGAGCGCGTCGGCGACGCGGTCGCGCAGGTCCTCGCGGAAGCGGCGCCGCCGCTCCGCGGCGGCCTCGCGCGCCGCCGGCGAGTCCTCGACCGGCGGCGGCGGCGGCGGGTCGGCGCGCGGCGGCGGCGG
>NW_008705566.1:1861737-1874015 GCF_000186865.1 Aureococcus anophagefferens | reverse complement strand
CCTGCTGGTCCTTGAGCAGCTTGTTCGCGTCGCGGAGCCGCTTCAGCTCGTCGGCGTTGCGCCGGAGCTCCGCGGCGTCGCGCGCCGCGGCCTCGGCGCGGCCCCGGTCGCGGTCGCGCTCCGCGGCCGCGCGCGCGGCCTCGCCGCGCTCGAGGGCCGCGACGTCGCGGAGCCGCTCCTCGACGAGGGCCTCGAAGCCCGAGAGCAGGTCGCCGTCGCGGCCGCCCCATCGGTCGCCGTCGCGGCGCTCGTCCGGCGGCCGCCGGTTCAGCCGCTCGAACAGCGCGTCGACGCCCCCGAAGAGGAGCTCGTGGCGCGACCGCGCGGACTGGGCCTCGCGCTGGGCGACCAGGGCGTCCTCCGCCGCGCGCTTCGCCACGTCCTCGAGGCGCGCGATCTCGCCGGCGAACTCGTCGCACTGCTTGGCTAAAAACTCGTTCGTCTCCTTGAGCCGCGCGTAGCTCTCGTTCTTCAGGGAATCGATCCAGGCGTAGCCCTCCTCCTCGCCGCCGCTCCGCAGCCGGAACGTGAGCCCCGCGTCGTCGGGCGACGCGCCGCCGCCCTCGCCGGGCGCGCGCGCGAGCTCGATGACGACGCGGCCGTTCCCGTCGACGTCGCGGCAGCTCACGGACGTGAACGCCTCGACGTCGACGCAGCCCAGGGGCTCCTCGTCCATGTCGGATCCGAAGTAGTAGAGCATCGTCGTCGGCTTGAGCACGAAGTAGCGCCGCTGCCACTCCGCGTTGGGCGCGAGGCCGCAGAGGTAGCCACTCCGCGCCGACACGCGCGCGAGCCGCGTCGCGTAGGGCGGCGTGCCCGCAATCGCGTCCACGAGCGTCGCGCCGGCGTCGCGCGCGCGCTCCGCGAGCGACTGCAGCGACAGCGCCGACATGGCGGCGCGCGAACGGCGCTCGAAACGCGCTTCTCCGAGGCGCCCCACCTCGTCGCCCGGCTTTGCGGAGTGTGCAACTTGAAGGCGACATCGTTTGGTTGAAGCGACGCGCGAGGGACCCCCTGGAGGTGCAAGCTGTAACTTGAAGGCGACATCGTTAGTTGAAGCGACGGGGGTCGGGCGCGCGGCGACGGACGGATGGCGAACGCGAGAGCGGGGAACGGCGGTCGGCGAGCTAGGGTCGCGCGCAGACGACGTCGGCCGTGATGTCGTCGAGCGACGCGCAGCCCGTGAGCGCCATGGCGACGCGGAGCTCCTCCTCGAGGATGTCAAAGAGTTTGTCCACGCCGCGCTCCCCGCCCACGGCGAGCGAGAAGAAGAGCGGCTTGCCGACGCCGACGGCCGTCGCGCCGAGGGCGAGGGCCTTGACGACGTCCGTGCCCCGGCGCACGCCCGAGTCGAGGAGCACGGGCGTGCCCGACGGCACCGCCGCGACGACCTCCGGCAGAACGTCCAAACTCCCGAGCGTCTCGTCGAGCTGGCGGCCGCCGTGGGTGCTCACGAAGACGCCGTCGGCGCCGTGGGCGACGGCGAGCGCCGCGTCCTCGCCCGTCATGACGCCCTTGACCACGAGCGGGATCGACCGGTCCAAATCGTCGAGCTCTTCGCGGAGCCAGGCCACGGCGTCCCAGGACGCCGCCGTGTCGAAGAGCGCCTCGGAGTTCTGGTCCCAGGCGCGGTGCTCGCGCGTCTCCCAGGCCGCCGCGCTCTCGCCCGGCGGCGTCGCGAGATAGTTCGCGAGCGTCAACGGCGGCGGCAGCGCGCAGAAGCCGTTGCGCGCGTCGGCCTCCCGGAAGCCGAAGCGCACGGAGTCGACGGTGAGAAAGATTCCCCGCGACCCCGCGGCCACCGCTCGCCGCACGAGGTCGCGCGTCGCGGCGCGGTCCTTGAGCAGGTACGCCTGGTACCAGCGGTGCGCTTTCGGCGCCGCGGCCGCGACGTCCTCGATGCTCACCGTCGCGTGCTGGCTGAGGCCGAAGAGCGCGCCGGCGCGGCCGCAGGCGCGCGCCGTGGCGCGCTCGCCCGCGCCGTCGACGAGCGCGTGCACGCCCGCGGGCGACGCGAAGACGGGTAAGTTGAGCTCCGCGCCGAAGAGCGTCCGCGCCGTCGAGAGGCCTTCGACGGGCCGCAGCGCGCGCGGCCGCAGCGCGTAGCGGCCGAAGGCCGCGCGGTTGTCCCGCAGCGTCGCCTCGTCGCCGCTGCCCGACGCGAGGTACTCGTAGAGCGGCCGGTCCAGGAGTGTCTCCGCGAGCCGCTGGAAGTCGTCGACGCTGTGCACCGCGTCGAGCAGGTCGTCGCCCTGATCGGGCAGCGTCGCGAGCGATGCCGTTCGTGCTCGATGCCGCGTCGCGAGTGATGCTGGTCGCTGTGCTCGATGCAGCGTCGCGAGCGATGCCGTTCGTCGTGCACGACGCGAACTGGTTGCTAGGGCGCGACGGAGCATCATCATTGCGGCAGTAGTGGCAAGCTCGCTTTGTCAATGCGTGCTTGAAGGCGAGTTGAACATTTAAGAAATAATCGGAGTTAACTCACGAGCGCCTCGAGCACATCGCCGTCGGCGATGGCCGTCGCGAGCGGCGCGGCGGCGTCGAGAACGTCTCCGGCTTTCCGGAAGGCGACCGCGTCCCTCGCGAGCGGCGGCCGGGACGGGTCCTTGTTCCACGCCTTCGCGAACTGCTTCTTCAGGAGCGCGACCGTGCCGTCCCTTCGGAGCTTCGCCGTGAGCTGCAGCTTCACGGTCATCCGCGCGTGGTGCAGCACGACGGCCGCGGGCTCGTCGGCCGCCGGCGGCGCCGGCTTCGGCACGACCGCCGGCTTCGGAACGTCCACCGCCTCCGGCTTCTCCACCTCCACGGGCCGGGCCGGCGGCGCCTCTTCGATCACTTCCTTGAGCTTGAGCGTGTAGACGACGTCCGCGAGGACGGATTTGGGGCTCGCGTCGAAGGAGTAGCGCCGGAGGACCTCGCCGTCGACGATCAGCCACTTCGTGAAGTTCCACTGGACCTCGTCGCGGGGCAGGCCCTTGTTCGGCACGGGCTGCCCCGCGGTGGCTTTCTTCAGGTAGGTGAAGAGCGGGTGCGCGCGCGGCCCGTTGACGTCGCTCTTCTCGAAGACGGGAAAATCGACGCCGTAGCGGTCGTAGGCGTCGCGGATGTCGCCCGCCGAGCCCGGCTCCTGGCCGCCGAACTGGTCGCAGGGGAAGGCGAGGACCGCGAGGCCCGGGTAGCGCGCCCAGAGGGCCTGCAGCTCGCGGAGCTGCGGCGCGAAGCCGCAGCGGCTGGCCGTGTTGACGACGAGGTGCGCGCGGCGCCGGTACCGCGCCGGCGTCAGGGGCGCGCCGCCGCCGAGGGGCACGAGCTCGAAGTCCCAGTACGTGCGCAAGCGCTCCTGCTTCCTCGCGTCGTGCGCCGCGGCCTCAAGCTTGTAGGCGTCGTTGATCGTGTTCATGATCGTGTGCGTCGTCGCGCTCTGCGTTTGCTGGAACTTGGGCACGTCGCGCGCGGGCTTCATGGACTTGCTGCCGCCGCCCTTGGCGTGGCCGAACGCCGCCGGCATGGCGCGGCGCGACGACGGGCACCGCGCGGCGCGACGAGCACGGCAGCCCGAGAGAGAAGGGCAGCATCGACAGGACGGAGCAATAAAAATGATACGGAGCACCTGAATAACGAGGGCGCTGCCTAAAGCTCTCGTCCGCGTCGCCCCGCACCATGGTGGCGCAGACGGGCGGGTCCCGCGGGGCGTGGGCCTTCGAGTCGCGGCCCAAGGCCGTGTCGACGTCGCGGGCGAAGGCCACGCCGACGGCGGAGCTGTTGAACGACATCGACGGCCCCCTGAACATCATGAGCGACCCGCGCGTCGTCCGCGGGTCGACCTACAGCCTCTACCGGTCGCTCCCCGGCGACGGCGCGCCCATGGAGGACACGGTGCCGCCGACGCCCGGGGGCGCGCCGGCGCGCAAGGCGCGGCGGAAGAAGAAGAAGGCCGACGGCCGGTCCATCTTCGACGCGAAGCCCTCGAGCAACTCGAAGCAGGCCCTGGACCTGACGCCCTACCTCGTCGAGAAGGAATACGCGTCGAGCGCCGTCGAGGAGGCGGCGCAGACCGACGGCTTCCTCGAGCAGCCGCCGCCCGCGCCCTTTGCTCCGCCGAAGACGGGCGTCGACGCGTCCACGTCCATGGAGGACGACCAGCCCTTCGTCTTCAACAACGAGGTCCAGCCCCTCCTCGCCGTCCTCGTGTCCAAGACCCTGGAGCAGGCCATGCTCGAGGTCGAGCAGGAGGAGGAGCTCGCGGCCATCGCCGACGACATGTCCGACAAGCTCGCGCGGCAGGCCGCGGAGAAGGCGCGCGTCGAGGCCATGGAGCAGGCCGAGGTGGACCGGGAGAAGGCCAAGCTCGGCGACTTCGAGTCGGCGCGGGCCGCCCTCGTCGAGGAGCAGACGCTCGCGCGCAAGGTCGCGAGCTCGCGCCTCGTCGACCAGCTCCTGCCGGAGATCTTCGAGGGCGCCTACCGCCACTTCGAGGACCGCGGCTCCTGGGTCGAGCCCGTGCTCCACGAGATCAAGGCGACGACGCTCCCCTGGCTCTACGCGCGCGTCGACGAGGAGCTCGGGGGCGCGGACCTCGGCGCGAAGCTCGTCGACGACCTGCTCCAGTACTGCGTCGACCAGGCCAAGATGCGCGAGCCGGAACCCGAGCCCGAGCCCGAGCCCGCCGACGAGCCCGAGGCCGAGGCCGCACCCGACGGCGACGCGCCGCCGGCGGACGACGCCGCGGAGCCCGCGGACCCGGCCGCGCCCGAGCCGGGCGACGACGCGCCGGCGGACGCATAGGCGCGGGCGTAAGACGCGTCGCTGTTTCGTTTCCGTAGGCAGGGGGCATCTACTCTTAGCTGAACATCTCGGAGTACTAGTAGGACGGCAGGCTCGTGAGCCTGAGGCTGGAGCGGCGGCCGTGGCCGTCCATGTACTCGCGGAGGCGCTCGTTCATCTAGGAGTAGACGGCAGGCTCGTGAGGCTGGAGCGGCGGCCGGGGTATTCCATGTACTCGCGGAGGCGCTCGTTCTCCTCCTCGAGCGCCTGGATGGCCGTCCGCAGGTCCGCGTTCGCGAACTTCTCCGCGTGGAGCGCGGCGGCCGTCGTCACGGGCCCGGACGGCGCCAGGGCCCGGTTCTCGAAGAGCCGGGATTCCGTGACGGGCTCCGTGTGCTTGAAGATGGCGAGGGGCCACGCGACGCAGAGAGGCAGGACGTAGAAGAAAGCGACCGTCGCCATCGGCGCGAAGACGTCGCCGTCCGCTTCGGCGACGGGCGTCAGCGTCGCCTCGAGGCATATGATCAACGATATCAGGGTGTAAAGGACCAACGCAACGCGCATGGTCCAACAATTCAGCGCGCCCAGCGTCGCGACGGCGTCGAACGACTTGTCCGCGCGAACGAAGACGCGCGGCTGGAGCGCGAGGACCATGATCGTCGCGAGCCACCCGACGAGGAGCCAGTCCATGATCTTCGTCATGCCGGCCTCGGCTCCCTCGCAGTCGCGCTCGATGCCGACGAAACTCTCGAGCGACCCTCGGCAATCTCCCGCGGCCGAGAGGTTCATCGGGATGAAGATGGCGCCAAAGCAGAGCCAGAAGGCGTTGAGGGCGGGGAGACCGAACATCTTTCACACGAGGGCGTCGACGGCGAGCGTGGCGTCGCGTCTTGGCCGAGGATTTGGCTTCGCACGCGTTCGCGCGGAGCAAAACCGCCGCGTCGAGGGCGAGGATTTGCAAGGTGCCACCAGTGCCAAGCCTGTGGCAAAAAAAGTCCGGGCGCCGTACAAATCTCCAAGTACGCTCCCAATCTGCAACCCCCCAGCACCTGAAGCCTCTCGGCGAGTAAGACGAACGGATCCAAACTACGACGTCCGGGACTCTTACACCAGTACCGCAATCCCAAAAGCCGCCTAGGGCCCGTCGCCGTACTTGGCGTGCTGCGCGTCGACCTCGGCGATGTAGGTGCTGATGGCCTCCTCCTTCGACATGCCCTTGCGCGAGTTCCAGGCGTTCCACTTTGCCCGCGCCTCCTGCGGCGGCGGCGGCGCGTCGCGGCGGCGGGCGCGCGCGGCGGCGATCGGGACGCCGCGGCCGCGCTATTTGGACGGCCCAGGGCTGCGCGTCCGTGATGTCGCCGACGGTCACCTGCCTGCGCCGCGCGCGTCGGCGCGCGGCCGCGCGCGTTGCGGCGCCGGGGCGACGCGCTTGTAGAGGCCGTAGCACGTGAGCTTCTCGTCGTTGGTGACTTTGGAGCCGCCGTAGGTCCACGACTTGACGAACGCGACCTTGGCGTCGAAGTCCTCCTGCGGCGCGCGCGTCAAACGTGCAACAGCGGCGAGAAAGCGCACCTGCGACATGGTCTTCCTGCAGCCGCGCTGAGCAACACCTCGTCACGTCGAGCTGCGTGACAGCGTCAACGAGAGGCATCGAGCTGCGCACCTCCGACCCGCTCACAACGGAACGCGCAACGCAGCGGCACGAAACGCCATAGAGCCGCGTTTCGTGGGCAGCCCCGTTCCTCGTCACCGGTCGTCGCAGCCCTCGTCGTCGGCAAGGAACCCATGCTCCGCGTCCTCGTCGCCGCCGGCGCGCTCGCGGCCGGCGCGCGCGGCGACGCCACGGGCGTCGTGCTCCAGACCGCGGCCCTCGGCGTCGACGCGCCCGTCGCCGCCGGCGCCGGGCTCCAGGGCGTCGCGCTGCAGCTCAAGGAGCTCGAGGCCATGAAGGAGCGCGGCACGCTCAACGACGTCACCTTCGCCCACGCCGTCCACGAGGCCACGGTGCTCAACCCGCTCGTGTCGTCGCTGAGCGCGATGGGCGTGCTCCACGACAAGGGCCAGATCTCCGACGAGGAGCTCGCGTTCACCAAGTCCGTGGCGTTCGGGCGATTCGACAAGAGCGAGTCGGGGGCCCTCATCATGCCGCCCGTGAGCATGGGCAACCCGTCGCCGACGGGCGAGGCCACCGTGCGCCTCACGTCCGTCGAGGAGAGGAACGAGGAGGACGCGGCCCGGGCCGAGGCCAAGGCCGAGGCGACGCGCCTCGCGCTCCTCCAGGCCCAGCGCGACGAGACCGCGGCGGCGGCCCTCGCCGAGGAGCAGGCGCGCGTCGAGGCCGAGGTCGCCGCGGCCGAGGCCGCGGCGGAGGCGGCCGCGCGCGCGGAAGCCGAGAAAGAGGAGGCGGCGCGCTTGGAGGCCGAGGCGGAGGCGGCGCGCTTGGAAGCCGAGGCGCAAGCGGCGGAAGCGGCGCGCGTCGAAGCCGAGGCGCAGGCGGCGGAAGCGGCGCGCGTCGAGGCCGAGGCGGCCGCCGCGGCGGAGGCGGAGGCGGCGGCCGCGGCGGCGGAGCCGGAGCCGGAGGCCGCGGCCGAGGCCGAACCCGAACCCGAACCCGAACCCGAGGCGGCCGCCGAGCCGGAACCCGAGGCGGACGCGCCCGAGATCGCCAGCGAGGACGTCGACGCCGCGCTGGCGAACGCCGAAGAGGAGGCGGCGGCGGAAGCGGCGCGCGTCGAGGAGGCCGCGAAGGCCGCCGAGGCCGAGGCCGCGGCCGCGAAGGCCGCCGAGGCCGAGGCCGCGGCCGCGAAGGCCGCCGAGGAGGAGGAGACCGCGCGCGTTGAGGCCGAGGCCGCGGCCGCGAAGGCCGCCGAGGAGGAGGCCGCGCGCGTCGAGGCCGAGGCCGCGGCCGCCGCGGAGGCCGCGGCCGCCGCGGAGGCCGCGGCGTCGCCCTTCGCGGCCGCCATGGCCGCGGCCAAGGAGGGCGCGGCCACCTGCGTCGGCTGGCGCCAGACGGGCGGGTGCACGCCCGAGGGCCCGCGCGAGAGCGACGCGGACCGCCGCTGCGGCGACGAGGTGCCCGCGGGCGCGTCGGGCTACTGCGAGTGCGCCGGCGGGGCGCGCGCGGCGCCCTCGGACTGCCAGCACGAGGCCTTCACCTGCGCCGACATGTGCGCCGCCGCCGCCGCGGGCGCCGCGGGCGTCTGCGAGGGCTGGAAGCAGACGGGCGGCTGCGTCCCGAGCGGCCCGCGCGAGGACGGCGCGGACCTGGCCTGCGACGCCGCCGTCCCTGCCGGCGCGTCGGGCTACTGCCAGTGCGCCGACGGCCGCAAGGCCAAGGAGTCGACCTGCGACCACGGCAGCTTCAAGTGCGGCGAGGCCTGCGCGCTGCTCCTCGGCGTCGTCTGAGGCGCGTTCGGCGCCCCCGCTCTAAGGACCTCACAAATTATCGTCGTCGTCGTCGGGCGCCGAGGGCGCGTACCCCTCGGACGCGGGCCGCCGCCGGCACGCGGACGTGACCGAGTCCGGCGCGCAGACCGCGGAGAAGAGCGCGTTCGGCTCCTTGACGCTCGAGTCGTCCGGGTCGCCGTCGGCGGCCTCGAAGAGGTCCGCGAGCTCCAGCGCGATGTGCTCGCCGTAGGGCAGCAGGAAGGCGCCCTCGCAGGGCGTGCCCGGCGCGCAGACGCGTTCCACGACGTGCGTCCAGTAGCCCCGGGGGATCGTCGCCCGATTTTCCACGTGCGTCTTCAGCGCGGGATGCAGGTCGTGCACGAGGCGCAGGCAGGCCTGGCAGCGCTCGTCCTCCGTCATCGTCGCGGCGCCCGCGAGGCCGACCGCGGCGACGAGCCATCGCAGCATTTCGTTTGGGCTCAGCATCGTGTTGCGGCTCTCGGGGCAGCGAGTTCAAGGTGAAGGCATATTAGGCCCCTACTAGCCGGGGCAGAGGGTCTGCTTCTCGAAGAGGTCGAGCTGGACGTTGGCGAGGAAGGCGGGGACGGAGTTGCAGAACTTGAGGGACGCGAAGAGGCGCTCGTCGAGGCGGTCCGTGAAGGGCGTCGCGAGGAGCTGGACGCCGTCGTCGCCCCAGGCGAAGAGGAGCGCGTCGTCCTCGTCCTCCGCGAAGATGGAGCGGAGGCGGACCTGGGGGTTGTCCTCGCCGAGCGCCGACATGTCGACCTTGAAGCCCGTCAGCAGGTAGACGGCCTCGCGGAACCAGCTGAGGTGCTCGCGGAACCGCTCCTTGAGCCGCGCGTGGAGCTTGGCGCCGTCGACGACGTTCTTGGGCTCGTCGGCCTTAGCCCGGGCCTCCTCGGCGGCCTTCTTCTTGAGCGCGTGGGCCGCGGCGGCGGCGGCCGCCGGGTTGTCGACGAGGTGGAGCACGCGGAACTCGCCCGCGTCGTCCGCGGCCGCGGCCGGCTCCGCGGCCGCGGCCGCGGCGCGCCGCGGCGCCGCGGCGGCCGCGGCGGCCGCGGCCTCGAGCGCGCGCGCCGCGTCCGCGAGGGTCGCCTCCAGCTCGCCGACCCGCGCCCGGAGCGCCGCGTCACGTCGCCCTCNTCGCCGTAGGTCGCCACGAGCTCCTTCAGGCTCGCGTGCTCGCGGCGCGTCAGCGCGCGAGCGGCCCGCCACGCGAGCGCGCCGGCCTCGAGGTCCGCGTTCCGCGCCTCGGCCGCGGCCGCGCGCGTCTCCGCGGCGCCGCGCGCGGCCGTCGCCGCCTCCAGCGCCGCCCGGGTCCGCGCCGCCTCCGCGGCGGCCTCGAGGCGCGACACGTCCGCGGTCCGCGCGGTCGCGAGCGCGTCGCGGACGGCGTCGAGCGCTTTCCGCGGCACCGCGGCGTCGTCGCCGCCGGCGTCGTCGCCCAGCAAGGCCCGGAAGCGCTTGGCCCACTCGGCGCGCTCGCCCAGGAGCGCGTCGCGCGCGCCGCGCACGGCGTCGTGGTCGCTCTGCTTCTGGATCTCCTTCTCCAGGAGCCGCTCGAGCGCGTGGACCCGCTCCTCGGACACCGCGGCGGACTTGCGCTCGCGGCGGACGCCCGCGAGCTCGACGTGGAGCTGCTTGTTCCGCGCGCGCTCCTTCTCGAGCTCCGCGCGCGCCTCGAGCGCCTTCTGCGTCGCCGCCTCGGCCGCGGCCGCGGCCTCGGGCGCCGGTTTGCTCGCGGCGGCCGCGAGGCGCCGCGCGTCGGCTTCGAGACGCGCGACGTCGGCCGCGCGGCCCTCGCGCTCGGTGCGCGCCTCGGCCTCGGCGGCGGCGGCGGCGGCCCGGGCCTCGGCCGCGAGCTTCCGGGAGGCCCCGGCCTCGGACCGCGCGGCCGCGAGCGCGTCCGCGTCCGCGGCGCCGCGCGCGTCGGCCGCGGCGAGGCTCCGGTTCGCCTCGCCGAGGCGCGCCTCGATGTCGAGGCGCGCGGCCTCGGCGGCCTCCGCCGCGCTCCGCGACCGCGCGCCGGCGTCCTCGTCGATCTCGACGAGGGACGAGTTCTCGCTCGCGAGGCGCGCGCGCTCGCGCTCGACGGCCGCGAGCGACGTCTCCGCGGCGCCGAGCTTCCGCCGGAGCTCGCGCGCCTCGGCCTGCGCGGCCTTGAGCGAGCCGAGGGTGCGCACGAGCGCCGCCTCCGACGCCGCGGGCGCGGAGTCGTCGGCGTCGCCGCCCTCGTCGACGCTCTCGATGAGCGCGCCGAGGTCCGGCTCGAGCTGGATCGTCACGTCGGGCTCCTCGCCGCGGAAGCGCTTGCTCCGCCGGGACATGGTGAGTGCTCGGTCTTGGCGGCGCGGACGGGCAACGAGGGCTGCGCCCGTCGGCGGCGGCGCGCGCGGGCAAGACGAGGGCGTCGCGGAGGCCGCCGCAGCCAAGGCCACGGCACCGCGCCGCGGGCCCCGGGTCATGCGACGCCTCCGTGAGCGCACCGGGCGACGCCATCGCCTCCTCCAGCGACCATCTCGCTTCTCAAAGTTCCGCCGGAGAGAGACGTGTCGCTTCCCCAGCCCTCTCGACGAATACCATCGCTCTTTCCCCCCGGCGGGCGGCGCCGATTTTGGCTTCAGGCCGAGTGGCCGCAGCGCTCGTGATCGCGGCTGCTCTGTCACTCGGGCCGCCGTCGCAGCGAGTCGATCATGGCGAAGCAAGGGAAGGGCGGCAGAGGCAACAACAAGAAGGGCGGCGGCGCCAAGTCTCCGGCTAAGAAACAGCAGAACAACAAGGCCAAGCAAGGGAATGGCAAGAAGACGCATGTTCCTGCGTTACTGTTCCGCGCGCGCCGCCGCCGACGCGCGCGCCCCGCGCAGGATGAAGGTCGTCGTCGCGACGAAGAAGCCCGCGGCCGCCGGCAAGAAGTCGCCCGGCAAGCAGCAGGGCAAGAAGCAGGGCGGCCGCGGCGGCGGCGGCGGCCGCGGCGGCGGCAAGAAGGCCGGCGGCCGCGGCGGCGGCCGCGGCAAGGGCGGCAAGGGCGAGAAGGAGAAGTCGAAGACGGCGGAGGAGCTCGAGGCGGAGATGGACGCCTACTGGTACAAGAGCGACCCGGGCAAGGCGCTGGACAGCCAGATGGACAACTACTGGACGTCGCCGCCGCCGGCCGTCGAGGAGCCCGCCGCCGAGGAGCCCGCCGCCGAGGAGGCCGCGGAGCCCGCGGCGGAGCCCGAGGCCGAGGCCGAGGCCGCCGCCGCGTGAGCGACGAGCCGAAACCCGCGGGGTCCGCCGGCGCCGCGGCCCCGCGACGACCGAGCGCGCGCGCGCCGCCAAGTTCATAAGAAACGCCAGGAAGACGTGTGCCGCGGCTGGCTGGGGTCGCCGTCGTCCCGCGGCGCTGCGAGCCGCGCGCGGCGACGCGCCGTCCCCAATCGCACGCGCAGCTCCCAATTCAAAAAAGGGCATCTTCTCGTACTTGCACTCCTGAAGTATCTCGAGTGCAAGTTCGAGTGCTGAAACCGATCGCAGTGAGGCTGCCCGGCACATCGTCGTCGTCGTCGGCGCGCGGCCGGGCGCGACTCGGTCGCCATGGAGCAGATCGTGGCGGCCAAGGAGGTGGCGCGGAAGCAGTCGACGCGCATGTCCATCCGTGGCTTCGCCAAGTCCTTCCGGCGCTCGAGCCAGGCGCCGGAGCGGGCGCCGGCGCCGACGGTCGCCGAGGCGGCGCCGAGCCCGCTGACGCCCGAGTTCTGCGCGCTGCCGGAGATGCCGGAGAATCGCGAGGGCGTCATCCTCGACAACCGCCACCCCATGCGCCTCACCTACGGCGAGAGGGTGCCGCTGCGGACGTCGCCGGACGGCGACGAGGTTACGACGTCGGTCGTCGAGTTCTACTGCGGCGTCCAGCCGCGGCCGAAGCGCGACGGCGGCAGCGCGCTGCGCGTGCCGAACATCTACGCGGGCCGCACCTTCATCGTCGAGCCGCGCCACGTCGTCGGCCGCGTCGGCGTGCTCTCCGTCGTCCGGCTCCCCGGCGACTGCGGCGACGCGACGAGCAACGACAAGTCCCTCGTCGGCGCGTCCATCTTCCTGCTGCCGGACCCGGGCCGCCAGCAGAGCGG